>NC_036650.1:8354905-8430471 GCF_002806865.2 Cucurbita pepo subsp. pepo | reverse complement strand
ATATATATATATATATATATATATATATATATATATATATATATATATATATATATATATATATATATATATAATTTGCATGTATAAATTTTCAAAATTTTCCAACCAAAAGCTGCTTATCCCCACTAATCTTTTGATTTTCATTATTATTTATTTTAAAGAATATATATATATATATATTTTAAAATCTCTATAAATATTTAATATTAAATTATTTTCCACTAAACAACAGCTCATATATTGTATTATTTACGAATTAAATTAATCCAAGATATAAAAATCAACTTTTTTTTTTTTTAATTTTTATTTCCATATTTATTAATATTGAAATGGACAATATCTCAAGATTTTTCCTTTTTTGGATATGGTCTACAAATATTATTGTTTATAGGAAAAGGGTCTCAAATAATAGTTGGCCTTCCTCTTCTATTTTTATCACATATAAAATTAGACTTTTAATTATAATTAGAAAAAAAAAAAAAAAAAGTTGAAGCCAAATAAATGAGTCTTTTAATATTTTTAAAATTAATTTAATAGAAGAACAATGTAACCACCCATTTAAATCAGGACTTCGAAACATGGTCATGGTTACACGATTATGTTACTTACTCCTTGTTTTTGAGTAAAAACTATCTTTACAAATCAAGACGAGTATTTCAGCATGTTTTGTCTTCACTCACATGCATTTTAGAAAACTTTTCAAGTTTTTTTATTTTTTTATTTTTTTTATTTTTACAACCAAAACAAATTTAATCATAGAGTTCCTATGATTGAGTCTCTTACAGCCCAAACCGACCACTATTAGATATTTGTCCATTTTAACCCATTACGTATACTCGTCAACTTCACAGTTTAAAACGCATCTATTACGAAAAGATTCTCACACTCTTGTTGATATAGGTAATGACTTACAATTCTTGTAAGCATTTCTTAGTTATTTTATCATCAGAATCACTCTCATTTGAATATAGTCTCGATTCATTCATATACACTTCCTTCACTCGGGTGTCGTAATTAAAATTTTAATTTTGAGCACGACCCATTTTGGGAAAGAGGGTAAGAAGCCATATTTTTGTTATTTATTTTGTTATTTATTGCTCAAAATACAACATTACAACTCTTTCTTTCTTTTCACTCTAGCAAAAACAGAAAGAGAGAGAGAGAGAGAGAACAAAATTGATCAAGTGAAAGGAGTCAAGCAAATTTGGACACCATATTTAGGCTTAACAGTGAGGACGACAACGGGTGCATGCCGATAGCTTGGTGATATCGTAAACCTAAACTTAGAGATGAGCATAGCCAATATGATCTTAGTCTCCATCAGAGCAAAGGCTTGGCCGACGCAATTGCGAGGACCAGAAGCGAACGGGATGAACCCACCACAAGTAAACGCCTTGGAGCTCCCAAATCTCTCCGGGTTAAACTCATTGGCATCCTTCCCCCAAATCTCCTCGCTGTGGTGAATCGCCACCACCGGAATCCACACCGACAGCCCTTTCGGGATCTCCAAATCTCCCAGCTTTATATCCTCAAACGCCATCCGGGGAAGAATGCTCGCAGGCGGGTACAGCCTTAACGACTCATTAATCACCATACCCAACTGGAAAAAACTCCAAACATTCATTATTTATACCCAAAAAGATTGAAATTTTGAGAGCTCTTAAACAGGGGAAGTTTCAGAAGTACCAGAGGAAGCTTGGAGAGATGGTGGAGAGATGGAGTTTGGGAGTTGCAAACGGCGTTGAGCTCGGCTCGAACCCTGTCCTGCCATGATGGGTTGGTGGCTAATAGCATTATGGTCCATGTGAGGAGAAGAGCGGTGGTTTCATGGCCGGCGAAGAAGAACGTCTTGCATTCGTCCATTATGATCTGTAAATTTAAACTTAAACCGTTCCCATTTTTTTTCTTCTGCATTTCGTTTAGTAACATTCCCAATAGATCGTTTCCGTATGAACTGCTTCGCCCAATCTCCACGCCGTCCTTTCTGCTCTGTATTATCTCCATTAATAACCCCTCCACTTTCCCCTTCAATGCCTTTATCTCTCTGTTATACTTGCTTGGAAAAAACCTGTAATTATTAGTTTTAATCAAATTTTAATTTCATGGGTTTTAATTTAATCTCTGTTTAAAACCCATTAAACATTTTTATTCAAAAAAAGTGGAGAGAGAAATGATAATTCAGGAGAGAGAAACAGGGAGAAACAGAGAGAGAAACAGAGAGAAACAGAGAGAGAGACATATATATATATACATATATATATATATACATATATATAGAGAGAGAGAGAGAGAGAGAGAGAAGGTTACCGGCTACCGGGAAGGCAGAGGTGGCGGCTGGCCTGAGCACAGAGATGTTGTAAAACGGTGAGTAAATGGAAGATTTGTTTACCCTTTTCGTAGCTGCTTTCAAACTCGGTTCGGGAAATTATATCGGCGGTGAGTCTGGTCATATACTCGCCGATTTCGAATTCGGATCGTCCCGATTTAACCTCATTTTCTAATGATTGAAGCATCTCTCTGGTACACTCTACCATGTACCCTGCGTAACTCTGCTCGACCCAAAAAAAACAAAAGAAATCACTAAAATTCAAACATATATATGTATGTATGTATGTATGTATGTATGTATGTATGTGAATGAAGGGACCTTGAGGCGGTCACCGACGAAAGCGGGGGCGACGATATGGCGTTGATGGAACCAATTGGGGCCGTTGGCCATTAAGAGACCACGGCCAATGAAGTGCTTAGAGCCCTGTTGTTGGAGCCAGGACTTGCCGGAGACAGAGCTGTATTTGGACAGCAGCTCTTTGATCAAATGGGTTTCTGTGAGACACATTCTGGGTTCAATTCCATTCCAGAAGATGAATCTCTTACCTGAGGAAAATTAAAAAATTAATGGAGTTTATGGTGTGAAAATGATAGAAGAGAATGAATGGGGTAATAAAGGAGCGTACCGAATTGGGCAGACCAGGCGAGGTAGTGGGGGAGGAGGCGGGGGACGAGGTCGTGGGAGATGGAGGGCATGTCGGAGGAGGTGGACTTGGAGAGGAGGGCGGCGACGTCGAGGATGTTGCCGAGGAGAGGGCGGGGCTTGGGGCCACGCACGCCTTGCTTCGCCATCTTCCTCATGATGCGCCTGGGAGTGAGCCAGTAGCAGGAGAGGGTGTGGTATAATAAAGAGAAGATGCAAAACGACGTCGCTGCAAATGCGAGTGTTGTAAGAACCAGGGCCAACATGATGGCCATCGCCGCCACAGACCGGCTGGTTGGTTAATTACAACACTTCAATTGGTGGCAGAGAGAGAGAGAGAGGCAGAGAGAGAGGCGGAGAGAGAGAGAGAGAGAGGAGGAAGTGGAGAAGAGAGAATGAGAAAAGAAAAGAAGGAAACACATGCATATATAAATTGGCATCACATCTCGTGTGCAGTTTTCTTGTGGGCCCCACTTTCCAACCGTTTTTTTTTTTTTTAAATATATTTTGAAATTTTTAATATTATAATTCTCTAATTTTTTTATTTTATTTTGTGTTTTAACTATTTAACATATTTTAAAATTTGGTGAGGAACATTACATTTGTCAGAAGATTTGAATTGTTTTAATTCGAGAAAATTCTCATATTTTTAAACCCCTTAATTATTATTCAATCTTGCAGGCCAATGGATCCCAATGGCATCTCTGTGCTCTCTTTTGGGTTTGTTTAATTGGATTTTTTTTTTAATTATGCCGTTTTCCCTCCTTTGAGATAATCTCTCACGGTGGGCTTCCCCAAAATGTCTCAAACCGATAGAGAGAGTATTCCTTGATTCTAAACCCATGATAATTCTCTAAATTGGACTTGGCAGGTACTATTTATGATGTTCCTGAGATTGTAGCCAGGGATCATCAACAAACCTTAGCTATTTGTTGGATCTTTGAAGCCATCTAGGTACTATTTATGATGTTCCTGAGATTGTAGCCAGGGATCATCAACAAACCTTAGCTATTTGTTGGATCCTTGAAGCCATCTTTGAAGTTGCTTTCAAACGATGTATAAGCTTTGAGGCTCGATTGAATTTATAAGCCATCTTATTTTTGAAGTTACTATGCAATTTAAATTTATTATATTATGAGAATTGTGATATAACCATATTTAATTCAACAATATTTACATAATGAGCGGGTTTAAGTCTTTATAATTTCGTTCTTAATCATAATGAACTGTTTTTTTTTTAAGCTCAATGCATGAAAAAATGTAAATAAATTCTCGAAGTACACCATTGTTTTCGCGTCCCTTTTTACAAAATTATAAATGAATGGCACAAGTAACCTACGTAAACTCGACTCAAATATCTCAACCAGTCGAACCCAACACATGAAACGATCTTAGGATGGAACTTACGAGAGAGTCCATATAAGTACCCCTTTCTATAAGAACTCATCATCTCTCATGTAATAAAACTATTAAAGGGGAAAAAACCACCAAACATTTAACCTACAAACATGATGGCAGTATCTTCAATTCTATTGTAAGCCTGAAAACTGGCTCAACTATAACAATGATTCTATATTGGTGATCATAAACTGTCATTTCTCTGTTCATCGTCAACACTCCACGTTTTGACCACAGTATCCTTTTCCTTACCTTCTTCATATTCTCCGACATGATCATTATCTGCATTGTTGTCGAGTATTTCACGATCTGAAGGCATCAGCTCGGTTTGGTTTTCTGGGCTTTCGTCGACTGGTTTATGATCCTCCAAGGAATTGACTATAGCAGAATCTTCTACAACTTCAGCTAGTTGAAGTTGAGATGATACTTGTTCAGTGATTTGGCTTCGTTTTTGTCCTGGCAAAGCTTCTTTTTCTGTGGCATGTTCCTCATTGAGAGCAATATCAACATTTCCACTTTCTTGATCACTGACTCCTTGCATTCCGCTCCTCTCGCCAATTAGATCTCCGTCTGAAGATCTCTGACCTGTTGAAGATATAGACATTGATACTTCTTCACTGGTTTCTCCATGTTCAATCGGAAGGGAAGTAGGGTCTTCCATGCTAACGCTAGGACTACTACTTTCAAGAACTGAGTCCTCAGCTTCACGAGATTCTGTGACATTATCGGTTATTACTTCTCGTGTGGAAGCAGGAAAAGACTGGAAGGTATCCCAGTCATCGTCATCCTCATCCTCATCCTCATCCTGTTCAATGACAGTTACAGGATTGCTTTCAGTGCTGGCCTCAGCCGTTTGTGGCGGGGAAACTTTCTCTCTATTCACCTCAATCGCTGGTGCTCTTATCTGCAGAATTGGTGTTGAGAGATTCTTCTGAGTTGGGTTTTGATCTTGCGTGACCGAAGCACGGATAACCCCCTGAGACCAGATAATTATTCTTTGTTAGTCAAATGAGTATTGCCACAAAAAATGCCAACCGCCTGAAATCTGTTTCACATTAAATATTTAAATATGGTGAAACTTTTCTTTAAAATACTTTTAAGCACATATATCAAGTTCAATTCTTTGGAAGCATAAGAATATATGCACCTTGTTCATAAATGCAATTTGTGGATACCGTACTTGAAAGGGGAACCAGAATAATTTTACTGATCATAGACTAACCTTTCCGAAAAGGCTGACAGTGCATATTCTGTTAATCTTAGAATACATATTTTGATAATAATAAAACTTGAGATGAGATGGCATCTAAACCTGTTTTTCTTCATCCCTACACACATCGACTAATATCACACGACAACAACCTCGTCTTACTACATTTGGTTCCCAAGAAAACCGGTAACATATTAATCCCTACTACTACATTTGGTTCTCAAGAAAATTGGTGAGGTAAGATATTAAATCCTAATTAGGTGACCAGTATCATTTGAACTCATTCCTTCTCTAAATCATTTATTCTCGTAACCCCAATTTGACCACTAGACCAACTCCATGATGGTTGATGTTAATTCAACCATTTGTTGTATACGAGAGAGAATCAGGATCTTCTTCAGGATGAGCATCAGCCAAAGTGACTCGGAGGAATTGCTAGTAGCATTGTTGTTTTCATGTCAAAATTTAGATGCAAACATACTTCGTTTGCGCTATCACTCACTATATATGCCAAAAAAAGATAAAGGCGTCCATACAAAAAAGATACAAGCTACCTGTAGTTGTTGCCGATGCATCACTGGCATTGACAGTATAACATCCTTGAAAATAACAGCAGAGGAAGGTATCTGAGCAAGATGAGAAACAAGCTTTATTGCTGTGCTTCTCAATTCATCGAGTTCCTATCAATAAGTAACTTTAATGCATCAGAGAGGGTAGATTCTTTAAGCTAGAGCTTTCAGACTTGGTTGATTCCGTTTGCTTACCTTAGCATTAGAGCTTGCAGAGGCAGAGAAAATCATGACTACGGCTTCTAAAAGCAGATTCATAAACGTTTTCTGGCATTCACTGACATTGGACAGTGTTTGTAGAAGCACTAAGAATCTCAAGCACTCAATCGCGATCGCTATCGACTCTTTAGTTATTGGTTTCTGCTAAATATGAGAACGAAAGAGCTCGCATCAGTTCATCAAGTCAGTTATGAAAGATAAGAAGATACTAGAAAATAAAATTAATGTATTTCGACTATATATTATGAATCAAATACAAGGTCTTCTAGAAGAAAAACCATGTACCAATAAGGAAACAAAATATTATAACTGATAAATATACACCTAATACATAAAAATACAAAATATAATAGAAATCCAACATTTTATTTAAATATGATTTTAGAGGGCAAATAAATTAGAGGTTAACTTACAGTTGCTAAATTACCCTCTAAAAAATGTGAAGTACAAAATAAAGTACCTTCAGAACCATATCGATGGTCGCCAAAATGTCTCCAATGAGTTCCCCAACAAAGAACAGAAGGAAAGCTTTTTCTTCGTTACTTGTGTATTTTTGGGTCATGCCTTTTAGTACTTGCAACCCAATTGCCTGAACCTGAGGAAAAGAAGCTTCCATCACCCAATTTTCTTCCATTGTAATTTTGTCAACTGTTGCAGAAATTCACTTTGTATAATATTTACCTGCGAATTTGAATCATGAAGCACGTTTCTGATGCATTCAGTTCCATATTTGAAAACAGAAAAACATACTCTCTCAATCTCTTTATCCTCTTCAAGACACGCAGCAAGATAAACCGGCTTTCCCAGTGAAATAATTTGCTCTAGAGAAAAAGCAAGCTTTACTTGCAGTAGTCTCTGGAGCTTGGAGCTTTTGTTCTTAACCAAATGAATGCCCTCAACACAATTGTTGCACAAATCCACAACCAAACTCATACAGGTTCCAAGAAGCATTTTAGAATGAAGATTCTCCTCGCCGAGCTTGATTCTATCTGCAATATGAATATTTTTAAATTTTAAGCAACCACTTCATAAAAAATTCTCCCATTCAAATTAAGAGCCTTAAGCTAAAAACAAAGTTTAATCCTAAAAACGTTTTTAACAAGAAGACATTAGGCGCGAGACGAAAAGAGGTAGATAATTGTCAATTCAATCAGGTATTCGCTGAAAATACCCCCGAGTGCATGCAGACGATAAGAATGTAATATAATATAAGAAAAGAAAATAATACCTAAAGGAAGTCCTAAATGAGAAAAATCTTTCATTTCTCTTGATGAAAGCTCATTTTCTTATCAAAAAACAGATAAGAATATATATACCTAAAGGAAGCCTGTCCCTTCAAAGTAAGAGAGAAAATCACCACTAAGTCAGAGAGTTATTGAACCTATCTTTATTTTTCAACAAGCAGGGTAAAAACCTAGGTAAAGACCAGAGAGTTTTCCACTCTTCCAACGTCAACTATCTCTCTGATACTCATATTCATCATATATTAATAGCGAGTTTGGGACATGTTGAAAAAATATTTTTAAATGAAAACACATTGGGAAGGAAAATTAAGGGATTTTATCTGTTTTTATTATTTCTCAAACCATTGAAAATTTTCAATAGTGCTTTCGATTGATTAAACTTAAAAGAACATTTTACTGCTCTTTAAAATTTAGCTAAACACTATCAGTTCTTAACAAGCACTTTTAGTCAACCCCAAGACTTTAAAAGACATGCCAAAGACACTGACTTTCATGCCTTTCTCACATACATCACATCGTTAAGTTAAAAGAGTGAACCCGCCCAATCTAACAATCTAAGCCCCTCCTCCCTTAACACTTTTTCACTAATAAATGCATTGCACGTACAACTGGTGGCTTATATGAGATTCTATAATATTTGTCCAATTTAAAGTTTTACTAAGAGAATTGTAGTATGGGACGTTTCTACAACAAACAAAAATAATTTCTAACGATAATTACAAAATTACAACATAAAGGGAAAAGGACGCAACTCATTTGTAACTGATTTGGATATAAAAGTTCTTTGACAACCTTTACAATGAGTTATAACTTCCAAAAGCTTACCTTGGATAAGTTTCTCTAATATACGGCCAAAGGACCTAATAAAGTCATTTACTTTAGATAAGCAGAATTCAGTCGACGTGCTCCTGAAGTATTTCAGTCCAATGGAGTAAAAGGCCAGCAGCAAAGATAGTATTTGTTTCTGCATGCCAAAAAAAAAAAAAAAAAAAANGCTATTCAAACAAAATAACTGATATAATGTAAATATCCTAAAGAATCTGATATCCCAATTCAATATATTCCTAAAATAAAGTATCTTTCCGAATATATAAATTGAATAGAAACTTCATCAGAGAAATGTAATATTCAATGAATAGAGTAGACATAAATCATCGGCTTACTCACCTTAAATTCAAAACGCTCCATGAGTACCTTTACGGTAAGAAATAATGATGATATCAAATCCTCCCAATGTGGATGATCTAGCTGTCTAGAATTCATAATGGACAACAAGAGGATGAAACATATCATCAGTTTGGCAGAACACAAATTCTATTTAAATTTTAATAAGCATTATATTGTACTATTTCATATCACCTCTGATACATTCGAAAAAGGAAAGCCAGACATAATTCCAATGCCAGGTAAGCAAAGTCTTCCTTTTGAAGAAAACTTTCAGGGCAGTTCTGAACAATCTGATTGAAGAAAGCCACAAAAGAATTGGCATGAATTGTACACATATTCTGAAGAGACAAGATGCATGCGTTTTTGGCTTAAGAAGTAACAACCTTGAAATTGGCATTACTAACCCTAATTCACTCAGCACTTTCATGAGAAAGAAAAGTCAAGAAAATCTAAACAACGCTTACAATTCATAAACGTGATCTATAAATTATGGACTCAAATTGTTCTTTAACAGTATTTCAAAAAATAATTTGATAGATCTGCAAGAAAAATTGACCAGGGAAATGGAAATAGTGAGCACAATGCACATACAGACAACAACAGCTCAGGCTGGACAGGCATTCATTTGTTAAAACTAGGAAAAAAACCCAAAAAATTTTCATTCAAATGATTTTGAACTTTTGGTGCCTAAAAGTTCTTAACATTAAATTTAAAGTTATAAAATCAATTGGTTTTTCTTTGGGCAGTTTTTTTTTTTTTTTTTTTTTTTTTTTTTTTTTTTTTTTTTTTTTTTTTTTTNTAGGTTGTTTTACCAAATCTTTTAGCTTCTTAGAATGTCAGTCAACCACAATTTTCATAATATTTGAAGTTGGTGTTATCAAATTCATATATCATCCATTAAATATCTTAAAAAAGTGAAAATTTGTTTTTGAGTCAGATATGCCCTAAAACAATTTCCTACCAAGTATTAGTGCATAGTCTTAATTTTCACCATCAGTCCGTGTTGCTAAGGCGTACAGTTCTTATAAGAATCAATATATTTCCATATTCAAAATTGGCATACTTGGAAAAGCATAATGATCTTTACCTGGGACAGTACAGACAATGCAAGAGAATTCCAAGAGATATCCAAGAACGTGTAATATGAGAAAACCTACATGAGACAATCAGTATAAATTAATAAAACATTAATTCATAATCATAAAAGAATCGTAGTAAGAGAATGAAAATCTACATGTCGTAAATCAACAGCACAGGACAAGAAAATCAATGCATAATCATAATGATCGATACTAATTATAGAAGCAGCATCATCTAGCAAGCACCCCGAGATGAAATCCTTGTTCATCATTGTTCAAATAAAATAAAGAACTGCAATTCAAATTTTCACAGCCGAGAGCACAATAAATGCTACTCCATGCCCAATAATCAAAGCATCTAAAAAGAATAAGAGAATCAGTATAGCTAACATTCACAACACAGCAGAGACAAACAGATGCCTTAAATGTTATCAGCTTAGAATTCGGAGAATTTGCAAGTACAAAATTGGCGTTTCTGACTCAGAAGAGCAATGATCCTAATCGGCATGAAACATAGTGGTGATTTAAAGCATGCCAAACCTGATCACCACTTCCTAAGGGCATGGAGTTATTCCATGATTCCAAATATTCTCATGAACAAGAAAATTATAATGTACATCTATGAAGTAGATGGGACATAAGAAAATTGATATTCAGTAGACTAAAATTTAATATCAAATGAAACCGTAGCTAGACATTCACAAACAAGCCTCACAAATTAAAAGATATTTCTATCTTGAAAAATTTTGGATCATTATTCTTTTAGGATAAAAGGAACCAGTATAGAATGCACCTGAAGAAGCTCTATGCAGATATCGACTGTAAGAAATCCAGCCGTACAGAATTTTACTGTTGATAAAGACTGGAGAACGGGCAGTACAATTTCATAGAGTTTTAGTTCTATAGAATTAGTAGTTTCCTCTGGAGAGTCTTCAACAACACTTGCTGCAGTAGAAGGTGATGTTATTTTCTGTTCCCCAAGAGGATGACGTCCACGAAACAGAGAAAAAAGAGCAAAGCTCCATAAAAATCGATATTCTTTAGATTCCAGTTCAACCATGCTATATCCAGATAAAAAGTTGTTTTCTAATGCATTATTAAGAGATGAATTTGCAATCTCATCAAGGTTCACTGGAATTGCGTCCAGTGCAATTGCCTGCAAAATAACTGGCCAAGATTCCTCTAGTGAAATCTGTAACTTCGATATAACCAGAGGTGATTGAATTCCATCGAGAAATGGATTCCACTGCAAGAAATTTGTGCAAAAGGTGAGATGGGAGAAAAGAAACAAAAATTAATATCAGCAAATGGTAAACTAATTTATATTATACTGCTCACTTTTTTCTTGGGATGCATGAATAAGCCGGTATGGGCGTAATCCATTAGAACCCCGATCCAGTGCTTTCCCAAAATATTGGAACTCTTTGAAAACCATGGTAACAGGGCTAGATACTCGTTTGAAACTTCACTCTGGTGTCTCCTCAAAAGTGCATATGTGTAACATTTGAGAGAGGCATGTGCAGCCAGAAGTCTAACCTTAATCTATATTTCATAGTTCATAAATTCTTAGTAAGAAATATTATAGGTTAAAAAATAGTTTTGGTCCTATACTTTCACTACCGTAACAATTTAGTCCCCAAACTTAATATAAAATTATACTTGTTGTCCGTTCAAAATTGTAATCACTTACTCTCTAAACTTATATGTAAAAATTTAATCCTAGTGTGAAAAATCTCATCAAAATAAGATGTATTTTTTAATATGTAACAATTTAGTCAATTCAGTTTATAAGCACATATAGTCTCTAATTGATTTACTGATCTAGTATGCAAAAAATATCATTCAATTTTAACAACATTTTTCATGATAAGAATTAAATAAAAGAAATGTTTATTTTGGTTTGAATATAGTATATGAAGAACTCAATCACTACAAACTAAAGTTTAGGGACTAAAAGCATAACTTTATTGAAACTATAGAGACCAAAAGTATTATTTCCAATATTAAATAAGAAAGAAGTTCCAGCAAAGTTCAGGGGGAAAGAAAGCAAAAGAACAATTGAATATACCTTGCATGAGACCCATTCAGCAAAAGAAGGATAATAAAGTTCCTTGAAGTCATTCAATAGCCGTGATATCAATGAAAAAATGCGCTTAACAGCAATTTGATCACCATCAATTATTCCACTCGTTAGGATCTACACATGTATGAAAGCCCGTTAGCTTGACAGAAAGTAAATTTCAAAGAAAATGAAGATGTAAATGTTCTAACCTTAGTGGCCAGCAGCAGTCCGGCCTCCAAAAGAATAGGGCCAGAAGATGTATCTAAGGCAGAGCGAACTGCAGATACTAATTGGGCCTATAATTCAAATGGGAAACAGAACTTCAGATGATCAATGAATAACAAACCACATCAAGAAATATCATTCATTAATGGGCTATGACATTGATAGACAGCATCAAATGCTAATGCTGAAATGGTCCAAATACAAGTGTGCGTGCACGCACGTGTATAGAGAGAAAAATAAAAACCAAAACAGAAAGAGAAGCACCTGATATTGCTCCAATAGAAGGTGATCCGGAAGCTCGGGATCAGCTATGTGTTCAAACTGTATTGACAAAACACAAGATATACAACACTCTCAAAACAAGAACTCACAAGGAATTAATATATTTATTGACCCAAGAAATACATGTGTGCGCATATGCATGTGGCTTCATTTCATTTTGAAGAGAAAAAATAAAAAAAAAAAAACTTATAGGGGACTAAATATTCTTTTTTAGGACCAAGGCTAGTAGAAAACCCTAATAGGTTTCCACAAACAAATAATAAAACATAAATCAGGGGGGAAAATCCAAATGATCAGTTTAGCACCTGATAAGCAAGTGATACAAAAAGAAAAGAGAGATAAATAGAGTACATTTGACACGCAAAGTTGTAAGCGTACCTTATCAATAATCAAACTTAGGAGTCCAACACCAATTGGCTTCATACTTTCAAATTGAATTGTGCTAATCTATAACCAAGAAATTTGACTATGAGATCTACTTAAGACATAAATTCTAATTAACATAACCATATATATGTAACCTCATATGTAGCACCTGATAAGCAAGTGAAATAAGCTCTTGCACATGAAGGACTAGCCAATCACCAGAGCTAGGTTCATTAGGCAATTGATTCATTGCTAAATAAAGATCAAAATGAGCTGCATTCTTTCCAACTGCGCCAGGTAGATGACTGAGACACCTGTAAAACAACAGAATTTTGGTTTTAATTCGATAAAAAGAAAATTAACAATTTGTAGTAACCAATAATTACAGTTTTATCATGGATCACTGACTGAAGAAATGCCCAGTGGCAAGTGATGTAATTATTCACCTTTTTTTAAAAAGAACCTGAGATGTATTAATCACAAAAAGCACAACCTAGGGGCAGAGGGGCGAGGAGCCTCCCTCCCAAACTAAACCTATAATGACACAGACTCCAAAATTTGGAGGATCTGAGCTAGGCTATTTGTGAAAGTGACTAAATTATAATCAAGGTAAGCTAATACATGAATAAAGNAGAAAAAAAATCCTGTGTCTAAGACTCCAGATCAAGGGCGTAACTTGTACAAGGTAAAAAAAATCACAAAAAAGTAATGGATTTATCTTAAAAAATCCTTCTGATTCGTTATTTCCAGAGCCCCCACACAAGCAAGTGATGTAATTATTCTCAGTGAAAAGAAATTCAAATTTCTAACAGAATTGATGAAGCATCTCTAGTTGTATAGATGAAAAAGCATATACACATACATCAAAACAAATAAATTCTCCTTTCACTTCTTTTTTATTCTGAAGATATCCATTCTCCTTGCGTAAAGTCACTAACTCCCCAAGTGTCATATTTTCAACAAGATCCAAGTTTGATTAAGCTTCTCTCCATTCTTATGTCTATAAGGCAACAAAAGTAACGAGTGACATTTGAAAAAGTGAAAGGCTAAGAATGTGTGCTCCATTCATACCAACTTATTTTTCAATGCATTCCTTGTTTTACAAATCATTTTAATATTTAAATTGTAAGTGGAGATTTCATCTTATTATGAAAAGATAAGTGGAGCAAGAAGTTTACATTGGATCACATTTTTGGCCTTTATAAGTTATTTTATAGAAAAATAAAGAATACTATCATCAAAGGAGTCGGAAGTTTGAAAAAGATTTGAACATCTTCTTAGGGAACCAAGTGCATCATAATAACATGTTTTTTTTTTAACAAGAAACAATTTTTCAATATTTTCTTTTTTAACCAGAAACGACACCTTTCATTGATATAATGAAAAGAGATTAATGCTCAAAAGATATAAATTCCACAAGGGAGTAAAATCAAAACAGTAAATAAAGAGAATTACAATGAAAAGTTGAAGGCATTCTGATTGAAGGAGAAATCAACAAAAGACTAAGAAAAAGAACATGAAAAATCCCTGAGATGAGCCAAAGCAAAGCAATTTATCGAAGGGAGAAGCTGATATGGAAAATCCTTTGATTTCTTTTGAACCAGAATGAAAAGAATTAACAATTTTCAATGAATTGATAAAAAGATATAATAAGATCAATGAAATAAACTCCCACTGGGAGAGAAAAGAAAAACCCCCAGCCAAAAAAAAAAAAAAAAACAGCGCAAAACAGGCTCTCCAAGAACAAAAGGACACGGCAAATAAAGATCCCCAAACAATGAAAGAAGAAAACTCCACAAGGATAGCCACAGCCACAAGGAGCAAGGCACCATAGCCAACACGAAGGAACCTCCGAGGAAAAGCCACCAAACTGACAACCCAAGAACCAAAAGCAGAAAGACCACAAATGAGGCTATCAAAAGGAAACTGCAGCCAGTAAAAACGAAGTAGAAACAAAGAAATCAAGAAGTTTCCAGTAGAACCCCTCAGAAAATGAAAACTATTTTTTAGGCTTAACATCATAAAAAGAAGTCCTGGATTCTGTACCATATTGAAATAGATCTTCCTTTTAGTGGAAGGAGAACGAAAGCAGAACAACAAACTTGGCTCAGGAGACCTGAAAAAGGCATTGGCTCCTCAACAAGAGCTTAGGAAGTAAGGATCAATTGAAGGTGGAGGGGCCTCCAGACCATATGGCTCAAAGAACAAAGACCATCTTTGGGAAAGACTGAAAGAAAACTTTACAAAATCAAGGGATTATTTGATTCAAGAACAGTACGAAGGTTCCCAGTTATGCTGGATGTCTGTCTGGTTATGCATGCAGCTTCTCTGTAGGCATCTCCATTATTTCAGAATTAACTAATCAGTGATCGAAAATGAAAATTATTTCAAAGAAATATTAATTAACTCTGCCATTCAAAAATTCTGCAACAAAAAACTGACACTTCTACAAACAAATACATCAAAAAATTAGCAAACATCCCACCGGCCATTGAAACTTTTTTTTTTTTTTTTTTTTTTGAAAAAGGGTGGAGGGACAAGTATCTCTTCCAAGAATATCTCTAATACAACAATAGTGGATTGCTGAAACTAAAAACTCTACGGAATACACAAAATTAAACAGTGAAGGAAAAATGACCTTGATCCTTCCGGTGTCACTTTTAAGGAACATACCACTAGGCAATAAGACATAAACAAAAATTTCTCTTTTGAAAGGATCATACGAATAAAATATCAATATGGTTGACTACGCTGCATGCATCAAAAATTGTAACTGAAGATGGGAGAAAAAGTAAAGACACATACTCGGCAGCAAAAACTCTGGTTCGATATCTAAGGTGTTTATCCCTTTGAGTAATAGTATTGGAAGCCTCTAAAGTATGTCCTGGTATTGGAACTCTCTTGTGGCTAGAAACCATATTCTCATCATCATCTCCAACGTCCGACTTTATGTCACCATCTAGAGCATTTGAAGAATCTTTTTCTGAGTTGGAATTATACTCAATATTTATTCTTGTTGATGTAGCGAGCACCTGATCAATTCAGCAGTTAAATCAAGTGAATCATATATAGTGAATTGTTGAAAAATTACATTGATGTAAGTTGACTTCAAATGCCAAGGAGCATAGTTTATTTATCATGACCAAGATCCAAAAGCATGCCAAATTGACCTAAACTTGAAGAAACAATGTAATCTTTTATCTCATTACTGTGAAAAGATTAACAGTACAACGGAACGAGGGGAACCGATTATTTGAACAATGGCCCTCACACGAGGAAGTAAATAAGTCAATTACTTCAATGTTTACGAATTGAAAATGATGAAAAAAATAACATCACGTGAATTTGAGCAAGTAAAAGAACTTACAATATTTCGACATATTGCTATCCAGTGAGAAGGGCACGAAGGGCATGATGCATACAGTAAGCGCATGATTGTGGTCCGCACCATATTTGCAATGCTGCAAAAGTCACAAAACAATGGTAAGGAATCAAAGATGCCCGTAACATTTGATATCTATTTTTCCAAATTCATATTTTATATGAAAATATTTTACATAGTTATCTATATTAATGATGTTATTTTTGCAGGGATTTTTGATGTGGGAAGATTAATAACAGATACGATTTTGTGGCACTTGATTTTTCTTTTGCTTCTTACATCTCTGAGGATAGAGGCTGTTAATGTTGTTTCCATTGGAGATTTATGGGCATTAATGACCCTCTCATCAAGTTATTGGCATCTATTCTTATCATGTATTTTGTAGTTAAATGATAGTTTTCTCTACCAGTCTGAAAATAGCTCCTTTTAAAGATAATGGATCTCTCTCCTCAAGGCGTTGGTTCGAATTTCAAAAGTTTCTTGGAAGAAGCCTTTTTTGTTTCTATCAAGGTAGTTTCTTGGAGAACTCAGCATTCAGAAATCCTTTTCCAACAAATACTCCTACAGCTCTGTTGCAGTATATATGAGATGAAAGAAATAATGCGAATTTCAGGGATTTTTATGGGTTTTGTTTTTTTTAATGATTTTATTCAGCTTACAGCCTCATATTGGAGGGCCTTATACAAAGATTTTTGCTAATGCACAACTTCTATAATCAACTTAGATTGAAGGTGTTTTGTTGGATCCCTCCCCCTCCATAGCAAGGGAACACCTTGTCTGCATGACTTTTCGGTGCTCCTTATGCCTGTTTGGAAGTCCCCGTTTCTTTTTCAGAACAAAAGAAATCATACATCTAAATCATTTTTCACCAACATGTAAGATGTCCAGCCATTTCAAGGATTGTGTCCCATAAGAAAATAATTTCACCAAGATGTAAGATGTCCAACTATATCAAGGATTGTGTTTCCATAAGAAAATAAAAGGTTTAAATATTATTTTGGTCCCTATATTTTTGGCTTAGTTCATTTTGGTCCTTATACATTCAATATGTCCATTTTGGTCTCTTGCTTTCAACCAAGTACTTTCAAAATATTTGTTTGCCCCCACAATTTTAAAAAGTGACCAATTTGGTCCCTACATTTCATTTTTATCTCATTTCTTTTGATCAATATGTTAGCATGAAACTTCATTCTCTAACTTCCTTAAAATGTAACCATAAATTTGTATTAAATGACTTCTATTGTGAATAAATTTGTGTTTGAATTTGTAAATAGGGACCAAAATGGTAACATTTTAAAAAAATTCAAAGACCAAGACAAATAGTTTGAACGTATTGAAATCAAAATGAACAAATATTAAGAGTATTGAAACCAAAATGAAACAAAGCCAAAAGTACAGAATCCAAAACAGTATTTGAACCAAAATAAAATAAGGAGGAAATTTAAATAATAAAAGAAAAACTAAATCAACAATCGCATAAAAAACATATAACAAAACAACTAACTACTAGTAGAACAAATTGCACAGAGAAGCAGAGTTTCTTTTCAGTTTGCAAATGAAAGGCTTTCATAAAAATTCTCGTAGAATCGAGAATGAAGTTTTCATTCTGTACATGCCAGATCATGAATTAGTATGTTCTTTTAATAGATTTTAAGTCATTTTTTCTGCACATGCCTTGTACATGTAACCTGCCTGTTCAAACAGCAGAAGCAGATGTATCATAGCTAAACTTCAGAGGGAAAACAAGAAATCCTACTTAGAACAAAACCATAAAAAATTGGCCCTCAAAGTTTAGTCAACATGAAGAAATTCATTCATGGCTTACTCTGAATCAGTTTCTTCATCCAACATATGAAATAAGCTCTCCTCTATTTGCTCCTCGATGATTGGAACCTAAGAACAACATTTCATGAAGGATTCAAACCAGCCATAAAAATGGGGCAAAGAAAAGAAAAATAGGTAAAGTAATTAGGAAACATACTGGATCCTTTTCAATAAGATGCCGTAGAGTAGCTATAGCAAGATGTCGCAATGTTGGCTGCATTCTCAAAAGAAAAATAGTGCGAATGAGAGAGAGAGAGAAGACTAGGGAGTACGGGAGTAGGAATCCTAGACAAGAAATTCGGAAGTTCATTTCATAATCCAGAGGGTCAAAACCTGTTTAGAGACTAATGTTGGGAGAAGAACTTGCAAGTGGGTGCGCACAGAAACGGCTTGTGGAGCAAACAAAGCAAGTTGTTGTGTAAATCGGACACTCCTGCAGCAATAGCATGTGACAGACTATCATTGCCAACAAAAGGACAAACGTGAAAAAGAAAACAACTATTTGATTTTGGCCAAAGTTAATTGAACTTATGCATTTTGAATTTCAGAAAGAGGACGATGGTCAGATATGTTCATGCTCAGATGTTCTCCACGCGAGAGTAGCAAATATTAGGTACTAGTGGATTATACCAAACAGGCGAAGAATTGACATAGCTATAGAACTAAAAGGCCAGTAATTTGAGCAACATATTGATCACGCATCAAACTTTCTTCTCCAAGGATGTGTGTGTGTATGTGTGTATTGGGGGGGTGGGAATGGGAAAATCAACTTACTCAAGCATGATTGATGCTTCTTGCCAGGAGCTTATCTCTGCAACAACGGACTGAAAGTAACACCCATTATAGATAAAAGTTTATTCGTCCAGATAGAAAGCTTATAAATAAATAAATGTCATTCTGTGGAAAAATATGAAAAATAGATTCTGACGTTGCATCCATAGTCAAGTAATTTTTAAAATTTTCTGGCACGTTGCATCCACCCACTATATACAAATAATTTTACGCATTAGTCTCGTTTTATTATATTAATGAAAATTTCTTGTCCCAAAAATAAAATTTATAGCGATATTTGATCTTAATTAGATTATTTGTCTCTCTTTGGGCTCTGTTTCTAGGCTCCTTTGTAATAATTCGCAAGGTCTTATTTCTCTTTACTAGAACTCTTTCTGTAGTTTGGTTCTTTTATGTGGGTTTCTCTTTTTGTATGCTCGTCGTGTATTCTTTTATTTTTTTCTTATAAAAAAGTAGGAACTTCAATGACATCTACTTCCATAATTTTGTTTTAGAGGTGGTTTGTTCCTTTTTTTATCCTCAGCTAAGCTATGTCCAACAACTACTTTGAGCTGCCTTTGAGTATGATTTTCAAAGACAAGAATGAAGGACAAGAAACTGCACAGAGGAGAGCTGAGTCCAGCTTTCTTTTGCATGCTGCCTTTTCTTTTTATGCTATATGAATGTATCTTGATCCTCTTCGGTGAGGGATTAACTTTTCTCCCTTCTTTTCTTAGTTTGAGCCTTACGCCAATAAATATTCCAGCTTCCAATTAAATAACATGTATCAACCTAAGCTTGGTCAAGAAAGTTGAAAGACAAGTAATACCTTGCAACGTGAAAAGAAAATGCTTCCTGGGGCCAGTTCAGGACCAAGAACAGCAACAACAGCATTTATTAAGCGACCGACTCCTTGCTGAAGGTCAATTAATCCATTCTCCTCTGATAGAAGGATATCCAGTGCAAGGCTAAGAGTCGCCTAAAACAGATAAAAATAAATTGTCAGGAAGAAAGTAACAAAAAGTCATTCAGATAATTAAGCATAATGCAGGGAAAAAGAAAATGGAAACAATTGCAAGCTGTATCAATAAAATTAATAGTTCAATGTCAAAGAATTATAGCACTAAATGAGAGGATTCTCCACCGAGAATTCAATATCAGAATTTAGTATTTCTTTGGATAAACAATATCACAAATCTAGTATCGTATAATCAACCTGAGGATGAGAAGGATCTAACAAAAAAAAAAATATATTGTGAATTAGTTAGTTACTGAAATTGCTCATAATTCCCAACTGGTTCCATAACTATGGTAGCCATTACGCTAGAGTGATCAAGGTGGTTATAGAAAACGACCAAACAATTTGACTACCTATTTAACTTTCCAGCTGCTGTTTTTAACGGCCAGTGAGTCACAAATCTGCAGCATTCTGTAAATATACAGCTAAAGTTTTTCCACATGAGAATCCAGCTTTCATCAATTTTCATCCAACTTCCATCATCATTTTAGTTTTATCCTACTTACTGGGAAACAAGAAACCATTCACTCTGATTTCTGAACTTTATTTTTCAAATTATTTCAATTGGTACCCATCTATACCAAACAGAAGGGCCCTCAAAGAAATAAGAACAGAAGAATAGAAGAAATGGCCTCAGAAAATAAAGCCAAAAACATTTCAAGTAATATAAATGTATACATGTAATAAAAAAGCTTCAAAAAGACCACCTATTCATCCCTAACCAAACAATGAAAGGATGACGAGAAAATTCCAGCAAGGGAATTCCCCCCACCCAAAAAAATTTCAAAATCAAAATTCAGAAGAACGTAATTCATACAAAAACCTAACTAGGGGCTAAAAACAAGATAGAAGTCTATAGATTCCTCCTCCACAAGATGTGATCGAAGTCCACCAGAACCTGTTTATTACACATGGATTCAAAGATGTGTAAATCCTCAAAGCTCTCTCCCATCAACATACGAAAAAAAAAAAAACAATAATATCTCTTGTGGGACTACTTATATAAACCATTTTAAACAAGACAACAAAATTAGCTCCTTCTTAAACCGTGAGTAGTGAACTCCTTGCAGCAGTGGGCAAGCTATTGACAATTTGATGTATTCCAAGAAGACTTCCAACAGTATAAAACTATATTTAAAACAAGAACTGGGTTCAAACTAATACAGGCGATCAACATTGGTTCTGGAAAGTCTCGTAGGAGTCCTTGAAAATTAATCTCCACAGGTAAACTAAATTGTGAAATTATGATTGCTTGTCTATTGGCTTGCTTGATCCTATTAGATTTTAGACGGATATTTGGTTTGGAAACATTTTGTTTAAGTACTTCTCATGATGCTTCTATTTCATCTCTTTTCTAAGAGTCCAATGATTAATCTTCAACATCTTAGGTTTGTAGAAATTTAAATACCAGATAGTAAGCGAATTCTCTATTCTGCAAGAAAGAATCTATCCCACCACAATTTTCATAACTTTGTTAGTCTCCATAATTGTGCTTTTAATTGGCAAGTGATAGTGCAAGTATGGATGGGGTATGGATTACACACCCCCAAATTCACATTATGTCTGCAGACTGCAGTTTTCAGTTTTGGGAGGTAAAGATGGTATGAATGGTGATTACCACTAATTTCAATGTTCAGTCGCTTATGACTTATGAGATGAGCTATTTTCCATTTTCAGAATCAATTAGGTCAAACAGTTTGGGCAAATCCAACAAAGAAGGTTCCCTTTAGTTTTTCTATTTTTCCAATCATTTGGTATATTTGGAAACAAACTAATTCAAGTGACTTTCAGAACCGTCTGGAGGACGACGATCTTGTGTGGCTTAAAATTTTATTTCCCATGTCTTTTGTGTTCATCTTTGATACAGTTTTTCTTTATCAGGATGTTCCTCGTTTTCCTAATCTTCACGCTAGGATCTCAAGTTCAAATACTTGGATCTTTTTATTGGAAAAGACTTACTGCTCTTTTCCCTTTCTAATGAAAGCAAAACTTTCGTAAAGGCAAGTTAAAAAATATAGACAGTGAATTTGAGACTACAACCAATGAAAAAAAAAAAGTAAAAAATAGAGCCCAACAAAAATTCAAAAATTACGAGGGATCTAACAAAGAGGGGAAACGGCAGTACAAAGATAAAATGTAACAGAGATCAGGTTAGAAACGAAGATTCAAGTTTTAAGAATGCTCAAACCATAAGTCGAACACCTGAACTTGGGATACATAGGACAAGCCAGCAGCTTCAATAGTCAAAAGAAGTCCATGCAAAGCCCATGTCTGCAAACTGGTAACTGAACTCCGAGCTAGCATAGATATTGAATTCACCGTTGCTGTAACTAATGTTGACAGAGCCATCCCTCCTGCACTGAAAGTAAAGGAAAACGCATAGGTGAGGAATTTTTAGACATAGAAGTACATAAGCACTTGCAGACCACATGAGACCATAAGAGAACGTTGATAAAATAATTTTGAACAGGGAAAAAGATGATCAACTTCTTTAAGTCTTATCTGTAGAAACTTGATCAAGTCGGATCATTCCTCACAAAAGCCAAAGCAAGAGGACACTAATCTATCTACCTGATGGTGTGTGTTGCGTATGAACCTTGGAAAATAACTTAGATAACTTGCTTATTCATTTCCCTTGGTAACTCAGTAAGTCTGGTGTATTTTTTTTATAAGAAACATGCGGTAGACCAAGAAAGGTACTGACAAAATGGCTTCCGTTTCAAGAAGATTAAAGAAAGAGGATAATTACAATTGACGACTAGTCACATCAAGAATGTAATATGGGGGGATGTGACTAGTCGTTAATTCTTCCTATGTATGCTAGCTTATATATAGGCAAGCGAGTTGAGTGGAATGATACGAGAGAGTATCAAAGACCTGGCCAAGACTTGGCCACCCAGGCCATCATGCAGTTGGCCAAGGAGGGAAAACCCGCCAGTTTTGAGTCGAGGATAACCTACTTCTTACCAAAGGAAATCGATTGTATGTTCCCTATACAGGGAACCTTGGGAGATTTCTACTGAAGGAATGCCACGACACTCTGTGCAAGTCACATAGGTGACAGAGAACCTACGCCCTTCTTAAAAGGGGTACTATTGGGCAAACCTTCGAGACGATGTGACGCAATTCACAAAGACAAGTCTTATCAGCCAACAACACTAGAAATTAGAACAATAAATAAAAGGGGTACTTCCTATTCATTTTTTTAATAAGAAACAACTTAATCTCCCTGTTCATTATGTTTCAAAAATTTGTTCCTATCAAAAACTAGAAATTAGAACAATAAATAAATCAAATAGATGGAACACAATCAGTATGCTCAAATTGAAACTGTTGATTTAATACAGTATACAATTCTCAAAGCCAATAAAGGCTAAAAAGAATAATTTTGGGGGAGTTCAGAGGATCTTTTAACTACCAACCTTCTATGTATGCAGCCGAGTGCCAAAGCAATTGATCCGGCATAAGCAGAGTCTGCCATTCCAGTTAGGTCACCAAGTAGCGACCTGATCTGTTTATATAACATGTAAGACTGATAAAGAGCAGATCTAATGAAAATAGATGACCAGGGTAAATTCGAAAAATAAAAGAATGCCACCTTTGTGGCATAATCCTTAATACATAGAGAAGTTCGTGTGTGAATTGAAAAGGAGTATACCATTCTTGCAGTGAAAATGTCATTCCCAAGACGGGCCAATAACCCAAGACCTTCGGCAGCAGCTCTACGTTGTGATGCACAAATGTCTCCAGCAGCTATAATACTCTGTTCAAATCAAAATCTTTAAGAAAGAGACAAAGTAAAAGAATCCTAAAACATCGAAGGAATACAACATAAACAAACAAAAAAAGTTTACCTGAAAAATACCCTGGGCAGAACTTAAAATCTCAAGGCTTACAGATGGCACACGCAAAGACAGAAGCGCCTAACAAAATTTATTGGTTCATTTGTAAATCTCAACGTCTCAAAAAGCTACACCAACAAATATGAGAACATAATCATTACCTTGAAACCTGCAAGCAGCCCCACACATATATTAGTGACACTAGCAGAATACCATGGCTGTTTCTTTCCGGTTTTCAGACACTGCTCCATGACTCCAAGTAGGGACAGCATTCCACTGCTGTCCTGGTTTAGTTATACAATCATGTTAATTACATAAGGAAACGCCATAATTTGGAACATATTTAAAAATCCAAATTGAGTCATGACAATTCAAACCTGACAAGCAAAGATAACCCCAAAGCACAGAAGCATCTGGTTCACCAATATTTTGTTTATTGTCTCTGGCTTCATGTTCAAAATAAATTTTCAGAGAGGAAAAACGAAGGCCCGAAATGCAGAATAATGAAGGGGAAATCAAGAAACAAAATCTAAAGAAGAAGAAACCCCACAGAAATTTTCCAACATCCATGATAGAAGTATCTGATAACTGAAATTTCCCAGTCTCAGCAGTGATCAAGATTGATCTAAAATCTGCTTCAATAAATGTCATTTTGACTTTCATCAAGTAAAATAAGGAGCACCTTTTTAAGCCTTTCCGCTAATACCTTGACTGTAATTTTGTAAAAAGATGAGACAAGGTTTATTGGCTGAAAGTCTCTAACCCGATTGGCATTCATGTTCTTGGGAAATAATCAAATGTAGGATTCATTCGTTCTTCTATTGAATTAGCATCACAAAGAAGCTATAAACAGGAGTTCATCATTTAAAATACAAAGCAAGATACTGCTTAGCAGTGAGACTTCTCCATTGTGGCAATAGAAAAAAGAATATTACAATCATGAAAAGAAACTTGAAATTGAAGCTGAAAAGGTGGGGGAAAGTTGTAAATAAGGATTCCAATATTGAGGATAAATTCCTTTACAGATTGTAAAGGTATCGTAGAGAAAAAATGACCTAGACTAAAATAAAATAGAAACAAGCAGAAGGAAAATAATTATGATCCTTTCAGGGTTATTTGTATGATTTGAGTTTCTTTTATACCATCTATGCTTTCAGATTTTTATTTTATTACACTTTAGAGTTGATAAACTTTGAACATTTGAATCTTGTTTCTTAAAAAAATTGAGGTGGAAAAAGATAAGTACCTGAGCAAAATTTGAAATTTCATCTTCCCATATCGTCGGCACAAGCCCATCTTTTCCCCCTTGAAAAGCACGAAGCTCATCCTCGAACGAATCCCTACGTCAACAATAAAAGGGAGAACTCTCTTTTAAGGACAGCCCTTAAACTAATTCCTAGCTTTTATCTTTCTTTTTCCTTTTTTTTTTTGTCCTTTTGAAGGCAGAACTAGAAGGTAAAATCATTCAAAAAGGCAAGTCCACCACTGTATGAAATAATTCAACCTAATCAAACTTGTAAGAAAATATAGAAGGAACCTAAAACTCAAAAACTCCAAGTTATATAGTTCGGAGAAAAACAGATTATCAGAATCAGCAGAAATTAATCTATATCACCTTCCAGGAATCCATGGACCCAACCATGCATCTCGTCTGTCAAGTAGTAACCTCAAGCACGAGCTTTCTTCACATCCAGATGCATCCCTTTCAATTTAACCGGACAAGCAGGAGCAAACTGTCACATCAATAATACTGAAGGAAAAATTTAAACTAAAGAGGAAATGATAACACCACCATCAACCGAAGGTGCTAGTTACCTAAAAGGAGTTGTGCATAGCTGAATAATCTGAGAGTGGTCATTTTTATACACCATGGGATCAGGAAGAGACTGGTAAGCAATTAACGTCCTTATGATCAAGATGTTTAATGCAGGTCTCGAACTGGCTAGATCCTTGATCGCTAATAATGAAATATGGGATAGAACTCTGCTTTCCATTCAATTGCAAGAATATTTAGATAAAAAGCTAAAACACGCTTGTGCATGAAATTGAAGAAAATATTTGGGAATCCATATTAAAATAATTTAAATTAACTAAAACTAAAGAAACCAACCTGCTCAAGTAAACAATCACTGGTTGAAGAAAAACCCCAGCACTTTGGACATTTGGAGAAATGAAGCATCTAATAAATGCTGTAAGCGCATCAATGGCAGTAGACCAAACACTGCAAAAAAAATTAAGAAAACTATGTAAGTAGATATAACTAGATTATTCTTTCAACAAACTACCCATAAATAATAAATTATTCAAATGTCTTATTCTAAATAAAGTACACTAGTATGAGGAGGAGTATCACTGTATCACTTAAGAATGTAAAAGGAAAATGGTATCTTCCTTTCCCTCAATCAATGAATAGCTTTTTCCATGTAAAAAAATTAAAATTAAAATAATGGGAAATGATCGTGGCTAAATGTTCTGGTACAGTTGAAAGCAAAGGAATAGTAATATTTTAGTGAACAGTTTTTTTTTTTTTTTTTTTTTTTTTTTTTTTTTTTTTNTTTTTTTTTTTGAGCAAGAGAAGAAATTTTTCCTAGAGACTAATGCTCATAAGATATAAACTCCAAAAAGAGTGGAAAAGAAGAGAATACAAAGAAGGATCAAATCACATCATAAGACAAAGTGAAACAAAAATTTGGAAGAAAATTTAACACTAAAATTATTTGTTTTCTCGTAAAAGGAATTTCTGAATGTTTCCCTATTTTTCATAAGTGGTTATCATTCTGTCTTCTTTTAATAGATCCACTTGTCCTCAATACTTACTTTGCAAAACAAAAAGTATTTAAAAAGTTTACAGCTTGCCCCTACTAATCTGAAAGCCCCTTTTAGTTTTATTGAATTGATTTTCAAGAAGCAGCCTCTATATATCATCGTAGTATGTAATCATTGAGATGAACTGATAAGTTGACTCCCAACATTAAATGCCTCTCCGTCAAAAGGACAGGAAAACCCAGACACCAAGCAATAGTTTGGTATGGTTATGTCAAGCGTGAGTTTTTTATGTGTCAGAGTTGCTTGTGCAAGGGACTTATGCTGAGAGGGTGGGCCAATGTATGAGGTGACCTTTGGTATTACAGTCGGTATTAAAGCAGAAGCCAGTGAGAGGGAGGGAAGCCGGTTGCTTAATTTACAATCGAGAGTCTCTTTTAAAAGCCATGAATTTGTAATTTTTTCCTTAATCAATGAAATTGGCACATTACTTTTACAAGGTCTAACATGTTTCTTATCTAGTTCCTATTGTAAATGATTCTAACTGGGGTACTTCTTTGTAAACAGTTAGTGGGGAAGAATACTTTAATATTTGAATTTCACAAAAATATCAATCAAAAGTGTCCTTTTTACATAACCTTTAAGGCTAGAGCCTTCTAAATATCAGAAGTTATGCTCAAACTTCTTAATGTTAAAACTTCCACGTCTCCAGCTCGTCAAGTATTAAGGATTGCAGATTTCTTTTGTTTTTCTTGGATTTTTTTTTTTTTTTTTTTTTTTTTTTTTTTTTTTTTTTTTTTTTTTTTTTTTTTNTCCAATATTGTGGGGAAGAAAAAGAAAAGAAATTCTAACATCAGGCATTAAATCTAGAAATTCTCTTCGGAAGGTAACATTTGATTTGTTCAACTTTCCTTTTTGACAATTGCGATATCATCGCACTTTCAACCTTAGCTAACAATAATCAGGATTCTCCCACATAAAATACATTCAGTGACTCCTATGTTAAGATAAAAATATATATATATATGAAAGCTTAATTGCAAGTGCAACTATCGCAACCCAGGTGCCCATGACCTTATAAAAACAATGCAAGGAATTTAGGTATAACGGACACAAGGAAACCATTAATTACCAACTTCATTATTGTATCAATATATTTACTCTGCCATGGACATGTAATATAACAAACTTAGAAACCAACATCAGGAAATACTTTAGTGATGTGTGTGCAATGTGAAATATCAACTGGCTTAAAAATTATCATCAAAACATAATGAAATGATGGATTTGTAATTTAAAATGTCTTTAGGCAAACAATACACGGTTTCCATTGTAATAGGAAAATACACACAACATGAGAAGACATCATCCTAAAGCAGATATAAAAAATCCTGGCGAACAAATAATAGAGATGTCACAACTGATCAGTAATATTCATCATCACAATTCAAGAAACGTTGGTCCTTTCCAAACAAAATTTCCAAATTGGCTTACCATATCTTTGAAGTCAAATCTTCAGTTTGCTTGATTTCATGTTCCATGTTTCCAGTAAAAAACGCAGCCCACAAGGAAAGAATATCAAAAACCTGGTCTTCAAGTTCCTTTATGCACCAGAAAACGCAACTTACACGTTAGTAGCAGAAATTAGTAAAAAACAAAACCTGGCAGTCACTGTCTACCTCCTTAGGCATACAAGCTAATAATGATGATAAAAGTAACCATCCAGCTTCGTTCTCGACAGTGGAAGCACCAGGATTGCGGGAGGGATCTGTCAGCATTTTCTTTGATACTTCAAGCACTGATCTAGGAAATCTGGTCATGAGAAAAGGAATTGAGAATGATATTACCTCGTTTGTGTAAGAAGTGCCAAACAAAACGCTATTAAGGTTAACAGAAATTTCAAAAGCTCAAATTTGAAGAAATGTTGACAGAAACGTCAAGAGATATGCTAGGACAACAACTCCATATATAAAGAAATGTTTTGTGCTCAAGCAAGAAATTTTGTACAAACTGAGACCGCTTATAACACCAGAAATTGATCGAGAGAGATGCATTTTCACTCATATACAAACATGTGGCAAACAACTGAGTCTCAAGGTAGAACAAGCGAGTATTGAACTCTATAATAGGCAGAAAAGGCAGGATGTCTGCATTTTCTTTTTCCTTTCTTTTATTTTTTTATTTTTATTCCTTTTTTATTTTTATTTTTATTTTTATTTTGGATAAGAAATGAGAAGTCAAAATTTGATTAAGAGTTAAAGAAACATCTACAACCGACTTTGAATGAATGCAAAAGGAAAGTTACCTGGATGGATAACCGAGAGGTAGTTTGGGAGATACAGACACTAAAGCTGCCAATACAGCAGCTTGACCATGCAAGGAATCGAGCTCCAATTGCAAATTGTAATTCTGTAGTTAGACGTAAAACCAATCAACAATCAAAACCATAACTAGTAAAGCACATGCTTAGTACTTTTCAACAATGAATCCGTTGAGAATTATAATGTGTTTCAGGAATATATCGGTTAGCAAATGTCAGAGAATGTTGTAAAAGAGAAACATCATTAAAAGGTACACCGCATCATTTAACCCCCCAAAAAATGCAACATTAAGAGAACAATTCAAGTAGGAGAAAACATTCTACTATAAAACATGAGCACCAACATTAGAAATCAATGAAGGTTCTTTAAATGCTTTGTCATCAGTGTCACAATCGCACTTCACGGGCCTAAAAACAATTGTACGACACTTGCTCTCACTCCCAAGCAAGTCAACCAATTCGCTCTAAGAGTTCCAGTACCATAATGGGTCTATTTTGCAACCTCCAACTACATTTCAGGAAAAATAGTTTTAGAAAATGTGGTTGGAGAAAAGGTTTTGGAAACTGATGCAGCATGGTCTAGACTTGCTTACACTTTGGTCCTCTGGCTCTTGCTCTCGGCCACTAATTCAATGAGGACAGAATAACCATAGTCATCGGTTAATTCTTGGTATAATCTTTCCAGTTTTTTAGTATTTTTAATACTTAGTTTTTGCTAAATATCCATAAATAGAGCTGCACTTTGATTATAATAAAGAATAAAAATTGGTTTCTTAGAGAAGTCTCTCATTTAGTCCTTTAGGCTACACCAATTTGGAAACCGAACAACTGTTTGTGCCAACGTTGGTAGCTGCCGATATAGGAAAAAGAAACTCTCTTTGATGCAGATCGCAAAAGGGAGCTTCCTGACTGTGCTCGTTGCTCAACAGTCCAGATTTATTTGCAAGAGAGCAACTTCGAGAGCAATCTCTTTTCAAGAAACAATAAGAAATTTGAAGAATTTGTCAAAACTTTGCTAGAATGGGCAATTACAACTTAAGAAAGATGGCCAAGAAAAGATACAACGAAGTAGAGGCAAGAAAATTGCAAACACTCCCAAAAACAGCACTGGAATTCTAATTCGTGCAGATGAGAGGATGAATTTCCACAAATAACCTTCACCCATACTCAATTTGAAACAGAATAACGGACCGACATTATCAAGAAAGAGCTCAAAAGCCGATTCAGAGGTTAGCGTGAGTAAAATAACATGCCAAGGAAATACATAGAATGGAAGTATGAGGGCTAGAGGCTATCAGGGGCAAAGACAAGCATGATTATGCCAATCAGCACCCAATCAAAATTAGCAACTTCCAAAGACTAAAGATGCATAATATATTTTTCCTCATAAATTGTTATGAATCAATTAAATATAAGATTAAGTTAGGTAGCAAATAGGTCATTGATCGAATTCAAACAGCTTCCTTGCCTCCAAATACACTACACAGCAAGTTTTGAATAAAGGCACACAGAAAATCGAGAGGGAAAAACGGAGAGTAAATCTATAAATTACGGAGGCAAAGAAACCAGAAAATTATTACAATTGAAGTTGTGGTGAGTGAAGAATTGAATAGTTAGCAGTACCAATTAGGAAGTAGTATAAATGGAGGTAGTAGCACCTTTTCATACGAAACATTCTCTCTTAGAGCTGTTAGCATGGTCACTCCATAAGAAAATAACCCACCAACACAGTTAGGATCAACCTCTGTCAATGTGCGCAATGATAGAGCAGCTTCTATGCGTACCTGAACCAAATGTGTACTTAAGAACCAAAAGTATGCAATTTTTTCAAAACCATAAATGAAACTTTTCATTGAATAAAGACTTGTTAAATCACTAACGAATCCAAAAGTTTAAGCTTATAGATTACGGTAAATTTAATAATATCAATACTTCAACACTCTCCCTCACTTGTGGACTTGAATATTTTTCAAAAGGCCAATAAATGAAACTCAATATTAATGGAGAAGGAAATGACATTATATTATTTCAAAAATAGGACCTCCTGCTCTAATACAATACTAGATAGACATGAGTCTCATCTCAAAACCAATTGACAACGAGTGGAGCATATATCTAATATAGATTATGAAGTCTCTTCATTTTTTCAATGTAGAATTCTCGAAAAGACAAATGCTCAAGGGACACAAGCTCTCAAAAGGAGTGAACTAGAGAACGAAACCAAAAGTGTGCAATTAATATACTACTACCTTGTTTACTAATTTTCTTTGATTAGAAAATAGAATAGAGAGCATAACTGAAGTGGGAATATGAAAAATAAATAAATAAACCATAAAAACAAGGATTTTTGCATTTAGGGTTTTATTTTTTTAATTAATAAAGAAGAAAAACCCTAATAATTATTATTTTCTAAAAGTAATGAAAAAAAAAAAACTACAGCCGAAAGCTTTGGGCCTTAGAGCTTCAAAGAAGGCGCGCATTCCTTTGTGCGCCTCGCCTTGAGACCCATGCCAGCTGCCTAGGCGCGCGTTTAGGAGTGCCTTTTAAAAACATTGTTATTATTGATGGTGATGTAGTAGAATTAATGGTAAACATACTGTTTTTAACAGGAAAACAGTATAATGCTCTGAGAAAAACATACTGTTTTTCATTAAATAAATGAAAAGAGACTAATGCTCTGAGATATTAATTTTGGGTTTCCTTAGCTAATCCATTTTAGTATCTTTTGTGTTTTTATTTATTAGCTTTCTTTTTCAGAGGGCATAAAAACAAATCGCAGCCATCAAAGAGAAAATTGCATTGGGGTAATATTCTGAATTTCTCATATCTTTCATTGGCTCAATTGTTTCATGAAGTTGAAGTGCAAGACTTGAGCGGGCAAACATTTTCATTAGGAGTTTTTTTCGAATCATTGAAAGAAGCATCATTGGAATAACGAGACCGACTTCACCCACTTTGATCAAAGGCCATTTCGATTCAGGTCATTGGATTTTTTCCTCCTATATTCCTTTTCTTCTTAAAACTCAAGGTCGGTTTTTTTGGGAGGGATTAAGTATGATGCAGTAGGATTAGTAGTAAATTCATATTAATATTGGGTAATTCTTTGGTTAATCCCGTTTAGTATCTTTTGTATTTTTAATACTTAGTTTTCTTATTAATTCTCTATAAAAGAATCTCTCTCATGTATTCATGAATATTTTGATTCATAATAAAGATTGTGCTTGATTCCTGGAGAGAGTTCTCCTTTTGTTACTTAGGCTACACCAGATAGGAGCCATCTTCCACCCAAAGCAAGTTGTTCCATCTATTATATCACCTAATAGAACAACGTCATAGATTGCTTCTATTGTTGGTTGCTCAACCCGGTGAACTTTGCAGTCGTAATCTGAAGGGTAAAGCTATCTTGCATGGTGGGCAGAAATTCAAAGAATCAGCTCAATAAGGTGTAATCAGAGCTAAAAAATTCTGTCAAATGATGCAAACCATCGTAGCTTACTGAGCAGGAGTTATCTAAACTAATCCAATATCATACAAGTTTTAGGGAAATCGTGAAGGGAGAGAAAAATAGGTAGAGCATGAAGGTTGAATCCTTCCATGATCACCAAGAAAATAAATAAGTTAAAACGGGTAAGCATAAAAACAGAATGTTCAGACTGGAACTACAAACAATATTTAGAACTTACAAGTTGTGAGGAATGAGAAACCGCAGCAACAACTGAGCTGTCAAGTACTTCCTTAAACTCAGATGGGACCTGCATATAAATAATCTAGCACTGTATGACCAACTTCTATTTCTTTTCTTTTTTCTTTTTTTATTTTTATTTTAGTGAAGTCTGACCAACTTCTCGTTGGGCATAAGTAAAAACCTTATTCGTACTGCACAAAAGCCATGGATAAGTGCATGCTACAAGCAGAAGTGTAATCTAATTGTTGATTAAGAGATCAAACTACATGAAAGAAAGACTGCCCTAATTAGTTAAAACTGGTAAACCTGTGATGAGGCTCAAACCCCTGTTCTCTTTATAAGAAATGATTTCATAAATAATATGAAATTGGAAAGGGGAGAAGAGAGCAAAGCCCTACAAAGAAGAACAACAAAAATCTTCTCCTCTAACTAGCACAAATAGCATATGAATAAAGTCGTTGTAATGATTATAAAATTTACACCGGTTATCAGTAAGCAACGATTTCATTAAAAGTTATAGCAACTTTTCTTACATAGAAAAAGTAATCCTTCAAAAATACAGTCGTGCCTTACCTCTCCCAAAGTTTTCAGAGTATAAGACAAAGTACGCAAACAAGCAATCTTCATTGAAGGGCTAGCATCTTCAGATTGCAGCTGTCAAATTTCCAGAAAACTGACCCATTATAAATATAATAAGAAGCACACACACCAATAGACTACTTGATTTAGACGAGAACATTAATCTACTCTGTATTGATAGCACCAAAACCACTCTTCAAATAAATTTTGTCAACCTGCTTTCCAAGAAAAACCAAGAAGCTCCTTTGGGTGGGTTCTGTCATTTGATCAGTAATGCCAACCCTAAGAATATAGAGCACACAAGCCTACAGCAAACAGAAAAATAAAAGAAGTCAGTCAATCAACTCAGAGGGCTAGTGCCTAACTCTAATACAGCAGCAAAAGTAGTACTATATACCTATTCTATGTGGTTCTCTATTTAAACTTTTTTTTTAAACAACTATCAAGATCACAAGGTACGATATTAAGGTTTCATATGTATTCATTAGCTGTTATTTATTTTATATAGGATTTTTTTTTTTTTTTTTTTTTTTTTTTTTTTTTTTTTTTTTTTTTTTTTTTTTTNTTTGTTAACTGTTCTCTTAAATTCTTATCTCATTCAAATTCAAAAAAAATTAAATCCTTGGGGAGTGAGCTGGTACACTATAGGAAAAGGTTAGATTTCATGCTTATCTATCAAATGTTACATTGAACAATTAATTGAGACGAGTGAAGTTCAATTTTCTTCAGTGTTCCTAAACTCCTCATACATTTTATTTTTCCGATGGTAGAACTGCCCCTCAAATTTTTGTGTCCTTGTTAGAGCAGGACATTGACTCCTCTGATAAATTGTTGATGTCCATTACCGAAGAAAGAAAAATTGGGGGATTGACAACTTCCACCTGGGCATACGATGTAGCCTAAGCCTAAAAGTAATAATTATGGATAGTACATAAACTAAACTTCAGCAATTACCAGTGAATGGGCATCCACAGAAGTATCAGCCCGAAGTATGTCCATAACCTGCAGTGCATAGTCTTGGAGTCCAGTATCTGGATGCAGATATCTGAGACGAATGGCCTACAAGACATTTTATATGGTGTGAATAAATCCATAAAATATATGCAAGTATAATTAACAAGTGCACCAAATCTGCAAGGCAAAATGATACAGAGAAGTGAAAGTAAAACCAACATTATCAAAATTATCAGTGCTAAATAAGCCAGCAAACAAATTCAACTAAAACCAACACTGAAATGAAATTTAGATTCATGGTGACACATCATAAGAAGAGCAACAAATTATACTAGATCAAAAGCCGCGAGAAAAGAAAACATGAGTGAAAAGTTAAATTAAGAATTGATTAAACTTGAATAAGAATTAACATAAAGCTTTCAAACATCTAAGAATTCAATTCTTATGAATTAGTCTTTCAAACATCTAAGAATTCAATTCTTATGAATTAGTCTTCCAAACCCCAAAAACATTCAAAAGCTATCTCGAACCGAAGGAAAGAGGACAAATGAAGGAAAATCTACTACAGCAGATAATAGTGAGCACAAACCTGCAAAAAGAACACCCAAGATAATGTAAGGCTAACACGAATTGCCTTCAACCGTGGTCCATTTGCTGCAATGTGATTCGTTATGCAAAACAGGCAATGAAATTAAAATAAACATTTTTCAAAAATTTGAGAGTTCAATATCTTTATTTGCTGAATAGAGAAAATTAATAAGAAACAAACAGCAACCGTTAAGAGAAGAAATACTTGCAGCTGTGGAAGGGGTCCTTCCCAAAGAAGATAAAAAAATTCATCTGGGAGCCTAGTCATGGGTGCCCCTACTGATATTTTGCAGAGGAGGGCTCATGGCTTTCTACATCGCCAAAGTGGTGAAGAATGGAGAGACCCTACTGCACCTTTTTATATTCTGTCCTTTTCCTGGAGCTTTTTGGAAGGACGTCCTATCGGCTTTCAATTGGTCCACTGCCCTACCAGGAGATCCTATAACACTGCTGGAATTGGTTTTCATTGATCATCCTTTTTTAAAACAAAGGGAAGTTATTTGGTTAAATTTTATCCGACCTTTCTATGCTTTTTTACGGGAAACTGAAAAGAAATTTATCAGTCTTTCTATGGTCATTTGGTAGGAAAGAAATCATCACACCTTCGAGGATAAAGTCGTAAGCTACTGATTTTGATTGCTTTTTTTAGCACTTGCCTTACATGGCTCTCTCTTGGTGTACATTCTCTCCTTGCTTTCACAGCTATAATCTTATTCCTCTTGACCAATCAATGGAAGTACTTTTGTAATTCCTTTGAAACAGGAGTTGCATTCTTTTGTAATTCCTTCAAAGGAATCATAGTTTTCCACAAAAATAAAAATAAAAATTGAAAATATAAAAAAAAGGAAAAAAACAGTGGAGAGGTGTAGGATAGGCCCACGATTGCTAAACTTTGAAGAAGAAAAAGAGTAAAAGGGGGAGAGATGAATGAGTAAGAGTATGTGTGGGCTGCGGCTTGGAAAGGCCGATATAGGTAGTTAGTTCTTGCGTAAACGCACGCAGTAGAAAGTATAGGTATACCTTTACTAAATGGCAAAGATAGATGCCGATGTAAACCGCCTTCTAGCTTCTTTGCTGGAGGGAAGGGACCTTTTCCCCTTGGTTGGACCTAGTAGGACATGAACTATTAACTTTAAAGACAATAACACTTATATACATACGAGATAAATTGGTCAGAAACAGCAAGGATTATTATATAACAAATAACTTATATACCTGAGCTTCAGGATTCATTCCAAGAGCCAGTAACAAACCCAGAGCTTCGGCAAATGCATCCCGGACGGATGAAATTGGATCCTCAAAGGCCTGTTTGATTCAGCCAAACCATTTGGAAAGATAACTAGAACATTGTAGATGTAGAAGATAGAAATATACAGGCAGTATATATTGTGAAGGACACGGAACTTTTCATTGATGATTGAAAAGTTACAATAAAGGAGTAAGTGCGCCCCATTTGAACTAACTAATTCCCAATATTATATTAAAATACCAAAAAAAAAAACCAATTTAGGGGAAAGAGTAAACAAGTCCCATTTAACGTGACTAACTAATTTCCAAAATTATATTAAATATTAAAAAAAGTAAATTTGGAAGAAAAAAATTAAGAGCAGTTACAAAATAAAGAAGAAAACAAAAACCAAAAGGATGCTTTATATTTAGCTTCAGGAAAAGGAAAGGGTCCCCAACCCATTTAAGATTTTCTGTTATCAAAAGAATAAATGCATTATTAGATGTTATTCTGGGTTCCTTAACACCCTTTAGATTCCTCTACTTCTACTTCTCCACCCAACTTAAGATACTAAAAACCCATCATGCAATGATATTATAAAGAGGTAGCCAATGCAAGCACTGATAAGTAAACCTGCCCAACTAAAATTAAATTAATGATTAAAACACATTTTTAGTTGGCAACATTTTGGTCGTTATACTTTTTCTATGACAACTTAGTCCGTACATTTCAAAAGGTTCCTGATATTTAAAATCTTTTAGTAATTGAAGTATACAAACGGGTAGATACTGAACCACTTTTAATTTCAGATCATAAGAGGTTCGTCAACTTCATTCCTCATTCACTTGGTCTTATTTCATAAATACAATTTTTTTTAACGAGTGACCAAGATTTCATTAGAAAAATGAAAGAATATACAAGGACATTATAAAAAAAATTATGAGGAAAAAAAAAGGCAAAAGGAGTTCAACGGTAAATAAACCCTAAGCAAAAATAGACTCCAATCCAGAAGAACAAAACTTAGCTGATAATTACAAAATTCCTTACATTAAGAAAATAGAACAAAAGGAGTCCAATCGCAAAAAAGACTCCAATCTAGAAGAATAAAACTTAATTGGTAATTACAAAATTCCCCGACAAGACTGAAGCCCACAACCAATTCTTTAACGAAAATTTTAACTTAGACATAATTGTTACATTTTTTAGTAGTATAATGACTTATTGGTTAGCCTTTGGGAGCATTGGAACAATTTTCTATCTCTTCATCTATTATTTTTCTTTCAAGTATAATGACTTAGTTACATATAAAAGTATGAGAACCAAAACATCATAGAAGCCCGAAGTACATATGCAAACAAGAGAAAGATAACAATAGATTATAAAACTAGTTAATGTCTTGAAGGAACATTCTATTAATAGAATTTGTATATAATAATTGTATTCATAAAAGACAGCATATCACTCTATCAATAAGACATTCAGCATATCATAATGTATAATTTCTTATATAAAAGAAATTTGGCATATCCTTCTATCAAAAAGGGAGGAACGCACAGAAACAGCAAGGAGATAAGAGGTCACCTCCTCAAACCTCAAAAGGGGGAGTCTATGAAAGGACCTCAATACTAATGTAAAATAAAGAAAAACTTCTGTAGAGTTTAGCCCAAGAAGAGGCAGTCTGCCATACAACCTCCCGAAAGTAACAAAAAGGGGACTTTATGAGAGGACCTCAACACTAACGGACAACAAAGAAAAAGTTTTCCAGAGTGTTGCCCAAGAAGATGCGGTGTGCCATACAAAATTCCAAGAATAATAAAACTCTTTACTAGTCGCTTTCAAAATTCTATTGTTGCTTTCTATCCAAATTATGTAAAGTACAGCTCTTATAGCATTCTTCCAATAATCCCAGATTTCCCTTTAAGCCACCTACCCAATAGATTCCCCAGGAGAACTATCTATAGCTCTGCACATCCAGCTAGGCATATACAAAAATATTGGATGATGTGTACCAGCTTGCTGCTGCTAACGAGCATCCAGAACAATTTTATCTGATAATTGAAGGAATTTGATCTTCTTGAATATTATCGGAAACTAAAATCACTAAAAATGAGGACTACTTGTATCTAGACATATATAACACAGCCATGGAGTTCCTCTATTGTTTCAGAAACAACGATATTGCTGTTGTGGTAATCAGTAAAAACCCAAAAAAAAGAAAACAAACAAACAAACAAACATATCACGACAAGAATAAAATGGCTACCTTTACACAAAAGGAGGCTGAATTATCAAGTTCTCCAACCCCTAACCCAGGTCCTCCAATGTTGGCAAATGCCTTTAGACATCTTGCAGCTGCTATTCTAACAATGAATGATTTATCACCAATGCCCACACGAGTAATCAGACGAAATGCTTCAGTATATGCTGAAGCAGCTGCAGAACCCCCCGATCCTTTTAAAGCACTCTGAAGCAAGCGCAGAGCTTCTTGTCTCACAAAATCCTAATATTTGGAACACAAATAATCCTTAAACAATAAATAATTAAATATAAATAAGACGAGAGATACTTCAAATAAAACCAAACAATTTTTTAGCTTTCATTTGAAACGAACAAAAAGATAGCCTCACAACTCACATAGTCCAAAATAAACAAAGAAAGAGTGTGATACTAGGACTATAATTCGATAGTCAATGAAAGTGAACAAATTTATTCCAAAAACTACTAAAAACAGGCTCCTTTGTGCCTTCCAATTCAACCTAAACAAAAATTTAAAATGGCAGTTGAAAACAATAGATACAAATAGAACGGTTGCCAGTGTTATAACTAATTAAAGGAAGAACCCCAAAATTGAGGAAACCCCCAATTGCTACTCCTTAAACACCGTAGCCTTGCATGGAACTTCTTTTTGTACATTGGTCTGGACACACTAGGACGGTTTTCTGTCTAAATGAAGGAACAACCCCAAAATTGAGGAAACCCTCAATTATTACTCCTTAATTGCTTAATGAAGGAAGACAGAAACATTATTAAGATTATGGTGTGTCCAGACCAATGTAATCCCAAGAGAAGTTCCTTGGAAGGCTACGGTGTTTAAGCATGTGCCAAACAAAAATACATCACCTAACAGCTTCAACTCAAAAGAAATCAATGATTTTATGTGGGGAAAAAATTACTCGAAACAAGTACTCACACATCCCCCTACCCCCCCCCCCCCCCCCCNAAAAAAAAAAAAAAGTTCACAAAACAGGCTCGCCATACTGATAAGCGCAAGTTTGTAAGAATGTACTAGAAAAATATCATGTTAAAGAAAGGTGACAATGGGATTTAATGGGAACCTCATTAAATCTGATAAGCTTTGCAGCAATAATAGTCGTCTCAAGCAAACCAGAAGTGATTTTTCTCCCAAAGTGCTGATATAATTCTCCCAAGCACTGGGCAATGCCTATAAAGGTCAGATATAATAAAGATGACATGTTAGTAAAAGAAAAAGTTGCAAATTTCTAAAGATGTGAAGCATAAATCTGGTACAGCTTAAAAAACGCAGTGGTATTCCCATGGAAAGCTTTCAAGCACAAGAATAAAGGAAGGCCCAAATCCATGAAGAAATTTGCTATTATGAGTACTCTAAAATACAAATTTTTATAAGAAATGAGAATTCAAGCAAATATATCTTTCTGAGAATAAATAAATACCAAAATAAAAGGAAATACGAGATTAACAGATCAAAATTTCAAAGAATGTCTAATTATATCAATTTGTTCTCTTCAGCAGAGATGGATGCCAATAAAATAAGGTAGTCTGAAGATGGTTAGGTCAATCCGCATTTTTTTTCCTTTAAAATAAACATTTTATTAAAAAAAACAAACAAACAAAACAAAACAAAGCTTCCACCAAAAAGTTAAAATTTTATATGGCTTCAACTGGAAAAAAAAAAAAATATAGCATAAAACTACTCTCAACAGAAAACACAGATTGTAGGACATTCACCCTTTCAAAAAGCAAGAAATACAGGTACTTCATAACATTTTTTTAACGAAGAATATGTAATTAAGGGGAAAGTTTCTCCTTTTATATTATGAACACATTTCAATATAAAGCATACACACTCAGCATGTGCATGTGAAACACACTCCTAACTGCGATTATCTAAGATTAATCAAGTTCAAGCTTCCGTAACAAACCAGCGATCTTATGAGGCTCATTCCTTTTCCCATCAGACAGAAACCCTTGAAGACTACTAACTCGTGAATATACTGAAATTGTATCTCCCTTGGATATAATTCTTGCCATTACTACTGACGCGAGATGACGCACCGGTCGTCTGGCACCAAGAATGAGCAGAGAATAGAGTGCTTCCTCGCATTTTCTTTGCCACAACAGTATAGATTCCTGAAATTTGCAATGTTCATTTCAAACATTTAATAAATTTAATTTAATATTGAAATGTTAGCATTGCCAGAAAATGAATAAACTAAAAAACTCCAGACAGCATTTAATTTTGAAATGCTAGCATATGACTTGACAGAGACATGAAAAAAAATTGAATAGTGTCATTTCTAGTTAAAGAAGATACTGTTATGTTAGCATATGACTAGACAGAGACATTAAAATTGTTTGAACAGTGTCCTTTCCAGTAAGGAAGATAGTATAAATACGAAAGCACTGTTATGTTAACTATGGAAAAACTCATTTTCAGTGGATCTTCTTGTATCATTAGATTGGAAATGATGAACTAAACTTAATTGAATCGGTGCTATTGGAGGAATTTATTCGGTCTGTTTCAAAGAGGTAGTTCAGTGCGCTTAAGTTAATTTTACCGCTTAATTATCCACCAAACTTACACTCTTTGGAACTTTAATTGAAAGCAAAAGCTGCTTGTTGGGATATTATTTACCATGTTTTTTCTCTCATTTTCTTCATTGCATCTTTTATACATTAACCATTCCTTTTCTGTTTTTTGTGTGATTGTCTCCTTGGTTCTTACCAGTCATACATAGTACAGTGCTATAAGCTCTTTCTCATCTCTTTTAATGGTGTCAAGCTCAAGCAAGTCCGGTGACGATGACCTCCAACTGGTGACAACCTTATCTTCATCTACCACCGTTGTTACTCAGATTATACCTCCCAAAAGCTTCCCAAACCTTTCAACCCGTGGGCAGAGATTTCACAGCCCCATAGCCCCATAGACACGGAGGGAAACTAGAACTTCATAGCCCCATAGACACGGAGGGAAATTGGAACTTCATAGCCCCATAGCCAATGAAGACAGAGATTTCAACCCGTGGCAAGACCGAATGGATAATGAAAAAAGCAGAAGCATGTTACAATGAAACTGAATGCGCATAATAATTCCATTTCTGATGTCAAATGTATTGAGATCCACATAATATCGCAGAATTCAATGTCTTCTCTTATTGACATAAAAGTTGGCAGCTCAAAACCAATAAAATATATTCGAAAGACAACGAGATGGATGATAACGAACTCAAAATGAAAAGCAGCAAAATAAATAGAGTGAACCTTGGGCTCTTCATCAATGGCGGAAATGAGATCGGAAAGAAGGTCGAAGCAGAGAAGGGGCTCCGGAGGCTGTTGAGCAGCGGAGGCGACTATGGATTCGAGCTGAGCTACCAAGACACCAAAACGAGAGAGCGGCACATTCTCCCTCACGTAGGTCTTCACCATTGTAGAATGTGAGCTGAAAATCGGGAAGAAGTGAGCTGCTCCAGTGTGCAGAGTTGCAGTTCTATATCGATTGAAACCGGTGAATCAAAGTCCAGTCTGAATCATGTCAATCCCATTTGAAGCTGGATCGTTCGGAGATCGCCCTCTGTCTTTTCCTTATTTCTCTTTTTACTTTTTTTTTTTTTTTAATTTTATGTAATTCGGGTTCATACTCATCAAATTCGTTAAAATGTCCTGCTTTTGGATTATTAACTCTATTCCCTCCCTTCTCTAATAAATTGGAACCCTAATAATCCAACCCTTTCAAAACTCTTCAAGGGTAATTTCGTCAAATAATGACTACTTACACCTAAATTTCAAGTTCTCGCATTTAATCCCATGGGTTACTTTCTTTTTATCCGATTACCGTTCCTTAGTTAAATTACAAATTTAGTCCTCGTCATATTAAATTAAATATATAAATTTAAATTTCATATTTCAAAAATATGGAACGTGACCGTTTTAGCTTTAGGTATGTTCATATTAGCAAATCCTTTAATATTGAAAATCGTCTAATAAATTTCTAAATTTTATAGTTCGTATTTATTTAATTTGTTATCTAATTAATTAACTCTCGGCATTCGATAACTTCTTAAATTTTTTTTTTTACGTATTTATCATGATCGAGCAAAATAAGCGCGTTTACTTATAAATTCAAACTCGAAAGAATCAATGCTATGAACTACCTCTAAGTAAATTTAGTTGATTTATGTTCTATAGAATATAACAAAGTCGTACCGACGTGTCAAATCACTTGTTCGAGCATGGTACTATGTCTAACGCACTTTGATGCTCAAATTAGTATTAGATTGAAGGTGTGTGGTATGAATATGTCGTGGATAGCATACTCGATCAGAAAAAATTGATCATTTTATTTATATATTTTTTACACGTGTTAGGACTGTACATTGTTGACTCACCAAATCGAGCATGGCAAAACCCTTTATACGCCCTTTTTTTGGCTTTGGGGCTCGTTGGGCATGGATTATTATCAGGCCACGAGTTATCTCGAACGACTCTAACGTAATTAACTAATTAGAAACTTAAAAAATATAAGAGGCAATATAATTTTAAACATTAAAAACAAAACAATTTAAAGATACATACGAAGTAAAAATAATTGATGGTTAATGAAAAATAGCCTTCAAACTTACTATTTTGAAGAATAGCCTTGAAAGTTGGATCTAGAGAAATTTGGATTTATATACCCAATCATTACTCGGCTACGGAGTGCCCTAAAACCCTTTCGCCCCGCGGTTGCTTGCCGTAGTTTATTAGTTTCCCTCCTAAACCATTTCCACCTCACTCTGTTGTTCTCTGCTTCTCCTCCTTCACTGAGCTCGTCACGCAAGCAACAGAAAGATGTCGCTTAGAGTACTCAACCCAAATGCAGAGGTTCTCAACAAATCCGCCGCTCTGCATATGAATATCAACGCCGCGAAGGGCCTTCAAGACGTCCTCAAGAGTAATCTCGGTCCTAAAGGAACCATCAAAATGTATGACGTTATTTTCGATCTTCGTCATTTTCGCTTTTGAAATCTGCTTCCATGCTTCCCTTTCTCATATTTATGTTCGCATCTACCTGACCAGGCTTGTGGGTGGTGCCGGAGATATCAAGCTTACCAAAGATGGCAACACTTTGCTTAAAGAAATGGTCGGTTCTCTGCCCTAAACCCTTTACTTATCTTAGATCTCCTATCTCTACTGTTTTTCCGCGCATGTACCGAACCGGACATGTTATTATTGATTTTTCTCCATCGGGGTCTGCATAAATGAGAAATAACGCCTAAATTGCTGGTTTGTCGATATGGATGCTCACTTTCTAACATGCCCCTTATATCATTTTAATTACGTCGTAAGCCCGTTGAAAAAGAAATATTGGAAAATCTTCACAACCATTCATCTACAAGACATTTATTTCAAAAGGAGGATTAAATGTGCTGTCCATACTTGTTTTATATGGTTGCAGCAAATTCAAAATCCCACAGCAATCATGATAGCACGAACCGCTGTTGCACAAGACGACACTAGTGGAGATGGCACTACTTCTACCGTGATTTTTATAGGCGAGCTTATGAAACAGTCCGAACGTTATATTGATGAAGGTTGGTACTCTGATCTTAGTGGTACCGTTCTTTGCAACTATGTGTGGTAGAATGTCACAGTTCTCCGTGGGAATATGTCCTGATACTTCTGAAACAGTTGTGTGAATGACGAAATTATAGTAGTCAACCTTAATGCAGGCCTCAATGTGGTGAAAAGTTTAGCTAGAAATACACTGTCGTTGGATAAGTGTGTATAGCATAAATAGCTGAAAGTCTGCCACATATTTAAGATGGATTTGTCATCTTGAAATTATTGATGAAAATTCGCCATCTTAAGATTGTATGACATGTCTCTTTATCACGTTATTTGAAGCAGAAACCTTTTAATATCGGGAATTAGGCTTCTTAGCATCTTAGAGAACTATTTGGCACAGGATTGGTTGATATTCTCTCACGGGTGTGTACTGTTGGTTCTTTTTCTTTCCTAATGGGGTTTATTCATGATCCAGGCATGCATCCACGTGTCCTGGTTGATGGTTTTGAGATTGCCAAAAGAGCAACTCTTCAATTTCTTGAAAAATTTAAGACTCCTATTGTTGTTGGCGACGAGCCAGACAAAGAAATTCTGAAAATGGTAGCAAGAACAACACTAAGAACAAAGGTTATTTGACGGACTTTTTTTTCTCGCTGAGTACATTTGTGTTGAAATTTTAGCTGTCTAATATCTTTCCAATGGGTCAATCTCTTGTACAGCTGTATGAATCATTGGCAGATCAGCTGACTGATATAGTTGTTAATGCGGTGAGTACTAATATATTAGCGATCACAAATATATATGCTCTGAGTTCAGATTGAAAGTTCTAAATCTTATTTACATTGTGATCAACATACTACAATAGACGTTTGCTTGTACCTTTTTTGGCTAATGGTTTGTGTTTGAGTTATTGCAGGTGCTCTGCATTCGTAAACCAGAAGAAGCCATTGATTTGTTTATGGTGGAAATCATGCACATGCGTCATAAGTTCGACGTTGACACTCGCTTGGTATGTTTTAAGATTCTATGACAACTTTTGAATGAAAAATATTTGATTAAAGAACCCAAAACGATGCCGGATGATAAAATATCTTTGCAATCCAATAACCAAAGAGATAACAGAAGTGATCTCCAATTGGCATTAACAGAAAAAGGGAGTAATTACAGAATTTGTTAGCTAGAGAACTTCATCTTAGCAATGAACAAGTTTAGGATCTTATTTACATCTCTATTCTTTCCAAAATTCTACTGAGAGGTTTGGTTTTATGAACACGATTAGATTGAACACTAAAAGGTAAGGAAATAATGTAAACCTTGCTTTCTAGCTTGTTGCTGTTAGTGCTACCTGTGATACGTTGAAAGTTTCTTTACATTTAACAAAAGCTAAACTATATTCAGCCTGTCATGGAAAATGAATAGTCGTGTAATTTTATGTTTATCTTTACTTCCACTGTTTAGTTGCTTTGTTGTTTACTGGTCAATATGTTGCAGAGTGCTCTATTGTCATGCAAAGAACGTTCCGTTTCTGAAAATGTTCTTCGTAGTTCTGTTCATTAGTCATTCAATGTTCTTTTTTTTTTTTTTCTTTCTTTTTTCTTTTCAATTTTGGTATTCTGAGTGGGGGTTTTCTTTTAAAGAATAATTTCGTAATATATGAAATTGTTTCTAATATAGAAAATAGGTCTGCGCACATATTTTCATCTCGGTTTTCTTTCTACATTCTTTAGCATGTCTCTCTTTCTCTAACGAAATTGCATTTTCTTCTTCTTCCGTTTTTTTTTTTCTGTGATAAGAGCATTTGTAATTTTGAAGAAGTAGCCTTGTCTATACTTGACAAATGAAAGAGCATTTATATTTTTCTTTTTCAGGTATATTTTGTGGCCTTAGTTTTTTTTTGGATGCTTTTATCTTTCATTTTGCCTCATCGAAAGTGTGTTTTGTTATCAAGATTTCTTTTCCATGTATCAATTTATTTTAATGGAAAAGTAGAGATTGATTTTGCCTTAATTTTCTTAATGCTTGTAGTTGGTAGTTTTTTGGCTGAAGATTTCTGCAATTATTCTGTTTTATTCTAGTTAATTCAAGAGTTTTTTTCTCCTCTATTTTCTTCCTTATCTCATTTTCTTGCAGAGTAGGTAGATTTCTCGTCTTATCCTAATAGTTTTCTTGTACATTCTTAGACTTGTTTTTTTCTTATTTCGTTAAATTTTTTATAAATACTTTATCGTTTTTGATGTCTCGAATCATCAATCACTAGGTTGAAGGCCTTGTTCTTGATCATGGTTCTAGACATCCTGATATGAAACGGAGAGCAGAGAATTGTTTTATTTTAACCAGCAATGTGTCTCTGGAATATGACAAAAGGTATTGATGAGCCTTTCTTTGATTTAGTATCAACATGGATGGATAATTATGTTTCTTGTATTGTTCTATCTTGGTTTTGTGTTGTTCCTGCTTTCCTAAATGCAGAATCAATGCATGCATGTATATTGCTACCCCAGCTTGATGTAATATGGCATTAATGGGTTGAATTAGTCTAGTTATCCTGAATATAAAATGTGGATCATATTCATTTGTAGCCATATATCATTATAATATATTGTGAACATTTAAAAATTGATGGCTTTCCTCTCAGTGAAATAAATGCTGGATTTTTCTACTCTAATGCGGAACAGAGGGAAGCAATGGTTGCTGCTGAAAGGCGTCAGGTTGATGAAAGAGTTCAGAAAATCATTGAATTGAAAAACAAGGCAAGGGTGTTAGGGTCATGCATGTTAGTTATTAAAACCATCTGCATTTCTTAATTGTTGTCTTATATTCTAAATCATATGCAGGTTTGTGCGGGTAATGACAAGAACTTTGTTGTCATAAACCAAAAAGGAATTGATCCCCCATCTTTGGATATGCTCGCAAGGGAAGGGGTAAGGCCGTATTTCTTGAAGTTATCATACTCTTTTTTTTTTTTCCTTTCTTCCCTTGATCATGACATTCCGTTTACAAGTGATGCTTAAGCCTCATCATGAAAAGACTTATTTTAGCAACCTTGTAAGACTGACAAAATTTTAAAGCCAATTCCGTTATCATAACTAATGAAAATGTTTTGTAAAAAAATCTTTGCCCATCATTCTGATCAAATCCATTAGTGTGTAGCCGAGTAAACACAAGTCTATTATGTTTTCCTTACTTTTAAAGCTTAACAAGAGTCCAATGAGTATCAAAAGATGTATCTAGAAGCAATATGGTTTGAATTATAATTATGTTGTTTTTTAGCGATAATGGATTCTTACAAATTTGATTTTGAAATCTGTTTCTCAAGCGACATCCAAATATTTGGAAAAATATTCCTGCGATTTTGGATTTTCTTCAAAACTGTTAATGTGAGATAGTATCATTAGAAGCATGTTCTCAACTTCTTCAACTTATCATAAATACAATGTTTTTAGTCCTCCATCTCATAATATATTTAAACATTACTGAATTCTTTTTTATTTTATTTGAAATGATTGAGATGTACATACAGAATTGAATGTCTGGTTTTTGTTCGGTAAGAAACAAAGTTTTTATGGAGAGAAGTGTAAGAATATACGAGGGCATACAAAAAATAATTATGAACCTAGCTAAAGGGAGACCCAAAACACACCTACAAAAATGGGCTCCAATCCAATGATATTTGAATGTTTTTATGAGTCATATATTTTTATAAATGTATCCTTATCTTTCCTGTGTCAATACTAAGTTGCTAAGAATAACATATTGCCACGTTCTTTTCTAATACACTTCTCATTTCTTAGAAGTTCTTTTTTTCTATGTAATATATGTTATTTTATTTGATGTATTACAAATGTCGGTATGGTTAATAACCATTATGATTTGTATGATTTGAGCAAGGGAGAATGAAACCTTGGTCAATTGCCATTTATTTGTCAATTTATATTCATTTGTTTCATACTTGTTATGGAGCTCCTGTAGATAATTGCCCTTCGTAGAGCCAAGAGGAGAAATATGGAAAGGTTGGTTTTGGCCTGTGGAGGAGAGGCTATAAATTCTGTTGAAAATCTTACTCCTGATTGCCTTGGATGGGCTGGACTGGTCTATGAACATGTGCTTGGGGAAGATAAATATACATTTGTGGAAAATGTGAAAAATCCTCATTCTTGTACAATCTTGATCAAGGGTACTTCATTGCAACCTCAATCTTCATTCATGTTCAATCTTGTTAATCAATTATATTTCCTTTTTTCTCATTGGAATCCGTGATGGGCAGGACCTAATGACCATACTATTGCTCAAATTAAGGATGCTGTCCGTGATGGTCTTAGAGCAGTTAAAAACACCATTGAAGATGAATCCGTTGTCATGGTAAGCTTCTTATATTTTCCAGCTACTGTCAGACGTGTAGATGAATTAATGAAACTCCTTGTATCAAGTAGAATTAAAATATCAAGACAATGATCACGAAAGCAGCAAGCATCCTGAATGCAAGTTAAGGGAGCAAATAAATTATATCTACAGTGTACAATTGGTCTATTGCTCTCTGTAACTTCGCGTCTGGATGGAAGAACTAATATTGAGCATTTGGCATTCTTATTCCTACATTCGGATATTCACATTATTTCTTAAACAAAGTAAAAAAATATTAAAATTTTATTTTCTTCTCTTCCTCCCTATTTGTTATTAGGTTATCAACAGTTATAGTCTTGCAGCTTCAATTACGATATATTGCATTGCAATTTGTTTTGCTTCTTGACCCTATGAATGAAAGAGAGGAGACAAGTTTGGATGCTTATAGCCAGGAAATAGTGTCTCGTAGACCATCCTTATTATTCGAGATTTTCTTGGTCTTAAGAAATGACTGGTGGAATTTTCAGGGTGCCGGATCCTTTGAAGTTGCTGCAAGACAATATCTGATAAATGAAGTGAAGAAAACAGTTCAAGGAGTAAGTCTCCTTAGAAGTATTCTTCAGTATCCTTTTGCATACTTTTCATGTACCCAATCTTATTTTGACCTTCTCAACCTTTATTACAGCGTGCTCAACTTGGCGTTGAAGCTTTTGCTGATGCCCTTCTTGTGGTTCCCAAGACACTTGCTGAAAACTCTGGTCTCGACACACAGGATGTTCTCATTGCTCTCAAGGTGAAGTCCTTTAAACTCCTACTGCGCTTTGTCATATGATTCCAACGTTTCCCTCTTTTATGAGAGGCAGTTACAAGTATGCTGAACTCATTCTTCCCATTTGAAATCAGGGGGCACATGACCGGGGCACTATTGTAGGGCTAAACCAGCATACAGGAGAACCGATTGACCCCCAAATGGAGGGTATCTTTGACAACTACTCAGTGAAACGCCAAATTATCAATTCTGGGTACATGGCTCGATTGTCGCCCCTTTTTACATCCTCATATAGCCCTTCTTTGCCGAAGTTCTTGTCATGCTCTTGATCTTTAACAAATGTCTTATAGAAGTAGTCAAATTTATAACTTTCTAGTCTTCGATATTAAATCATCATAAAGTTGGGGTACTGATTTGGTTACTCATAACTTTTTGCAGGCCTGTAATTGCATCACAGTTGCTATTGGTGGACGAGGTAATTCGTGCTGGCCGCAATATGCGGAAACCTACTTAGGAAGCGTTAACATGTAATTTTTAGCTGGTTTTGATGATCTGCTAGAGTGAGTTTTGTGCTACTTTCTTGTATAAGTTATACTGTTTTGATCTGTTGGGAAGCATTTGCTCCCATCACTGTAGAACTTTCTTTATCCTTTTTTCTCAAGAATGAAAAATACAAAAAAAAGTAGAGAAACCCCTTCCCTATATTTTTTTTTTTTGGAGGTGTTTATTAAATTAGGCCAACAGATTCGGTTCAATTGATGGTTTGATTTAAGTAGAAGGGAGTTTTATGCAATATCTTCGAATTATGCTTATTATTGTTGAGTTCACAGCTTTTCCCTTATGTCTCTCCAGATATATTCTTTTCTACATTTACCTGAGGTTGGAACCATCTTTGTGTTACATATTCAATCAGAGAATTCTCTCTTAAGCTTTCTAATTCACAATAGAGAACATGTTTCACGAAATATGTTATAGTGATTTGTGGAAATTGAGAATGAAAAAATTTACAATAAAAAAAACATAAGGTTAAATAATAAAAAATTTGGAGATTAAAACAATAATAAAATCTTGAACTTCATGATTTATTGCTCATCTTTTTTTACACTCCAAGCAAGGCAAGAAGGATGGAATCCATAAATCAGATAATGTCTCCCTTCAATCTATCAACGAGGAGCCTAAATGGCAGATGGAACTCATTCCTGGTAAAGATTTTTGACAAAGAAGAATAGCTTTGAAATTTACACTGTGAAGGAGAGATGAAAGATCATTCTTATCCAAATAAAATAGAATTCCTTTGCTTATCCAGATCACAAAATCCATAAAGCCTCAACTTTCGTTAAGTTCTTACTAATATCAATGCTTCTAGTGACAAATTCAACATAGTATCGTCTGAAAGTGCACCTGAGATTGACCCATAACAGTACTCTTCAGTTTTCTCATTGAATGATATTATACTTTTCCTCACGGCTTCCCATCGTGTTGAAGTGCATATTCCCGCTTCATCTCTTCCAACACGGTGTCGTTGGTGCTGGAAAACAAAACGAGAACAGATATATTTAGTTATTCTTAGACAAACTATGCATCGTTCTTTAAATTTACTAACGTTTTGGCTAATAATATTTGTCATTAGGAAGGAACGAAGAGAATTTACAAGAGAATGAAGCTCCTATATAAAACGGCAAATAGTTCTAAGAAAATCAATGATGTTGATTTTGTCAAAACTTGTGTTTATATACATTCACCCCCTCCCCCGTTAATCTCCATGGCAAGACGAGTTTCAAAATGAAAATTTTTCTTCCATTCCTATTAGCTTCTCTGGCAGCTAAAATGATCCAGGATTACCTTTCACCATTGACATTTTTGATTGAAGGAGACTTTGCCTAGAAGAATGATATCGTTCGCAGGTTCAACGCTCGTATTTCTAGAGTGAGCAACATTCCTTTCTCCCTCGCTTGCGGACTTTTTTTCTATAGAGAGAGAGTTAAGGGGGCGTAGCTTACTTAGCCTTCTCCCCTCTTCCTATTTGAATCTTATTACAATCTTCTTCGAGAGAAAGAGTTTATTTATTCCAAACCTATATCATTTATTGATAAATAGGGCCGATAGCCACCTGACAAGAGAGGTCCTTAAGAATATTGTGGAGAGAGCGGAGGCTCTCGTTTTTCTTCTCACTAACAATCAGCATTTTTTATAATAGGGTATGAATCCTCTAATCAAATCGCCAATATTGATCAGACCACCTTAAATCGTGTAGTCCTAGATACTACTCTGACTCATTACCTGCCGTCACACCTGCCTCAATACTCTATTCAAGATCCTCTCACATTAAAGTCAATGCTGGGTTCTTCCTTCTGATGCCGAGTCCGCTTGGTTGCATTCACTCAAGCTACTCAATAAGCATCTTCTTTGCCCATAGGTGGCTTAGCCTAAAAGCTCATTCTCCCAACAAACTCTTGATCATGCACTCTTTTTTACTCTATGCACCGATACCCGGCTTGGGCTTAGGGTTTTCATCTTGCCCTACTCAAGAACTAACGCGATTCTTGATCAGAATCGACAATATTGAGTGTTACGAAGGCATTACAGGGTTCATTAAATAGAAGTCCGAGAGAAATAACAGGCCAACTAACCTTCTAGCAACAGAACTACATATAGTTCAACAACCATACGGCAGAGATGACTAACAACCTGAACAAGGAAAAGGCCATTGCATTGCACCATAGCGTGGCTCACTCTATAAGTCTTAACACCCAAGATGAACCTTGTTTCTCTGGTAGGCTAAGATTTGTTTTAATGTTCGTGTGTTAAACGTCACTTAATGGTGACTCCCGTGCCATAATACGCTCCAAGGTGACTCAAAGCATGGAGATGATGAATATGCCCACCCCGCTCAGAATGCATTCTAAGGCAAATCCTTTTTCACATCTATAAACATGAAAAGTGGTAAGTTGTGAGCTCCCACATTGGTTGGAGAGGGGAACGAAACATTCAGTGTGAAAACTCCTCCCTAATAGACGCGTTTTAAAAACTTTGAGGGGAAGCCCCATAGTCACACACATAGTCACATGTTTGGCCATATGACTCCAGCTCTCGACTTACTTTCATGTGTCACTAACATGTCTCTAAACTCAAACTCAATCCATGCTTGATTTTCCACAAATCACACCCAACATCTAAAGCTACTATCACTGAAACCCTCAATTAAAAGGGCAACAGTGTATCTTATCAATTCAACTAAATATGACGATTGATGCACGAGGAACAACGATAAAGCACATTATGATCTACAGAAGAGAAACCAAACAAAGCAATCAGAGACTCACTATTGGTGAAGGCAATTGTTCAATTCTTTAGCTTGATCGCGACACTTGAAAACGACGGATAACGTTCGGCCATAGGCGCATTCAGCATATTTCGAAGCGTAATGGTCGCATTCCTTCATCGCCTTCTGCTTCATTTTGCTGCGCAAAGCTGGAAATGGAGAAATAACCAACGCCAGATTTCGATAAGTTCTCTAGACTCAAAAATTAAATTGACCCATCATTTCCGTCAACAATCAAAAGCAGATTAAGGATGATGCAGAAGACGATAAGAGCATTTGATAATACCTTCCTCTACTTTCTTCTTCACATGATTCTCTCGAGCTTCCTGAATGTAACCCATTTCAGAGAACAGTAGGAGAACAGTAGGAGAACAGGAATTAGCCGTCAAATGCCCTTGGTTTCGTTGAAAGCAGGACGTTCGAAGCCAACTCCGGCAGTATCAATTCCACTCCCCAATTTTAACTCCTTTTCTCCATTTAATCCAAACCCTAAATCTTAAATTTTTTATTCACATTCCATTTTTGTTGAAATTACTTGAATTGGCTTTTAATAATTGAGCTAAACTAAAAGTACTCCATATTTTAATTTATTTAAATACACATAAAATTAAAGTTTATAATTTCATATAAATATGAATTTATAATAACGTGACACAAATTTAAGAGTATTAATGATCTTTTAAAAATTTAAAGGTATTTTTTAAATATTTTTTAAATCATTTTTTAAAAAGTTTCATCCAAAAAAGTTATTTTTTAAATTAAAAATATATTTTTTAGACTTTTTCCAGAGTTTAGAATTTTATTAAAAACATTTAAAATTTAAGATTTTTTTTTTTTTTTTTTTTTTTTTTTTTTTTTTTTTTTTTTTTTTTTTTTTTTTTTTTTTTTTTTNGAGAATTTTATTAAAACTTTTTAAAATTTAAGATATTTATTATTATTATTATTATTATTATTTGATAAATACAAAGTTTATTTAGCTTTTCCATTTCATCCTTATCTTTTTTTTTAAGCAAAAGTTTTCATCTTTATTTTATTTGCATTTCTTGATTAGGTGAAGCACTGTTATGCTCGGATTTGTTAATAGTTATTAGCTGAAATTGCTAATTTGGGACGCCATTACTCGAGCTTTGTACCTTGCTTTTCAATGGCTGCTAGCACTGCCATTGTTGCTTGGTCAGTAATCACGGTTGTTTCTAATTTTGTGCTTTAGCTGTCGACGATTGATAGCAACTGAATCGATTGATCAAGTTGTAAACGAATTGGCAGGGGTTCGGGAGAAGATGGGCAATTGGGATTGGGGAACAACGAAGAACGGGAATGGGTTTGCGCTATTAAAGCTCTCGAGTCTCAGAATGTCTGTTCCGTTGTTGCTGGTAGCCGAAATTCGCTCGCCATCTGCGAAGACGGCAAGGTCAGTTACAATTGATTCGAATCGCTCTGTTTAAGCTTCTGGTCTAATTCACTTCTTGTATTTCGTACTTTTGGTTTAAATTTGTGGGGGGTTTGTAGCTGTTTACATGGGGTTGGAATCAGAGAGGAACCCTAGGGCACCCAGCAGAAACCAAAGCTGAGAACGTTCCGAGCCAGGTGAAAGCTCTTGCTAATGTTAAGATTGTACAGGTAACCAATCTAAGTGTGGTCTTCTACATGTTGTTCTTAATTTTCGTGCTGAAAAGCTTCTGTGCACCACTTGATTAGCGTTCTAGAGAAGGTTTCTGATGATGGGTCCTGTTCTTAGGCGGCTATTGGTGGATGGCACTGTCTGGCTGTGGATGATCAAGGCCGAGCTTATGCCTGGGGTACTTAACTTCCTTTACAGTGCTACTTATCAATGTCTTAAGAACGTCAAAGAGGCATCAAAGCTTTTTTTATCTTGAGGAGGCAGGATTTAAGCCTCAATTGGGAGAGAGAACAAATATTACGCCTTTGTATTGGGTTTTAACATTGCCTGAACTCTGTTCTATCTTCATTTGTGCATGATAATATGAGTAACAACTGAGAGGATGGTTATTTGCAGCCGTTGAGGAACTTGTTTGGGGAAAGTTTTCCTGGCGCCTCATATTTGATCAAGTTAGGCAAGTAAGCATGTAAAGTTTGTATGGTGCAGGTGGTAATGAATATGGTCAATGTGGCGAAGAGCCTGAGAAGAAGGATGATACGGGTAGACGTCCGAGAAGAGATATAGCAATTCCTCAACGATGTGCTCCGAAGCTAATAGTTCGTCAGGTAATGTTTTTGTAAGCGTTTATTTTGGATTATGTGGGTATTGCTTGGGCCGAGTTAAGTGAAGACTGGCTACCTAATGAACCTTGGTTCATAATCAAGAAAACATTTTTTCCCATGTTCGATAATTTATCAAATGAAACGATTCTTAAGTGTGATAGCTATTTGCAACGTGATCTTTTTAGTCTTATCTTGAATGCACATTCTAACCAAATGTCTGTGAGATCCCACGTCGGTTGGAGAGGGGAACGAAGTATTCCTTATAAGGGTATGGGAACCTCTCCCTAACAGATGCATTTTAAAAACCTTGAGGGAAGCCCGGAAGGGAATGCCTAAAGAGAGCAATATTTACTCGCGGTGGGCTTAGGTTGTTACAACGTCACTTAAAGATTTGGTTTGATTCTGGCATGTCCCTTTTTAATCTCCTAGGGCTCTGATGGAACATTGTTTCATGCTTGTCTCAAGTTGGTTGAGAAACATATTCTTTTTTTGTCTGTCGTAGGTTGCTGCAGGAGGTACACACTCTATGGTACTTACACGTGAAGGACATCTATGGACATGGGGCCAACCATGGCCACCTGGAGATATGTACGGTCTCATAATTTCTAATTTTGATTTCACTGAACACTTCCATTTTCTATTACTTTGGTCTCTTTTCATTGCATGCAGTGATGGTAATATATTGAGAGTGTTGTTTGCAGAAAGCAAATTTCTGTTCCTGTACGAGTTCAAGGTCTCGATATGGTGAGGCTTATTGCAGTTGGGGCATTTCATAATTTAGCTCTCCAAGAAGATGGGACTTTATGGGCATGGGGTAATAATGAATATGGACAGCTTGGAACTGGTGACACACAACCAAGATCACAGCCAATTCCTGTCCAAGGCCTTTCTGGTCTTACTTTGGTTTGTGTTCTATGTTCCTTTTTTTTTTTTTTTTGTTGTTGTCTCAAAAAACATATTTTCTATGGTTAGCAGCTGATATGGCTCCCTTGCTAATTATTTTACCACATCTTAATCCAAAGGTTGACATTGCAGCTGGAGGATGGCATTCAACTGCTTTGACAGATAGCGGAGAGGTCGGTTCTCTCTCTCTCTCGCTCTCTCTCTATTAATAAAGCAATGGAACTTTATTCATTTTTGGCTTGTCATTGATTCTAGTACAAACTACAAACATGACATAATGTGTCCTTGTCTTGGTTGTGTTTTTTTCTTGAGATTTGAGAAGACGCAAAAGTTTTAGTTCATAGTTAAAGTAGCAGTGCTTATGTCTTCAATAAGCATGGTTTACAAGCTTCTGATCAAGTTCACTTATGAATTATGGAGTCGGTCTAAGATTGAATGATGCATCCTCCATTGTCTATGTATGAGTAGAAAGAGTAAGCTTACTGCTGTTGCAGGTTTATGGATGGGGACGAGGAGAACATGGGAGACTTGGGTTTGGAGATAATGACAAGAGCAGCAAAATGGTTCCCCAGAAGGTTCAACTTCTGTCTGGAGAGAACATTGTTCAGGTACGGCTCGTGCCACTTTTATACTTGTGGCCCACCACTTCTGCCTAAAGCTGAGAAGTGTCTTTTAAGGCTGGATGGATTTAGATTTCGTAAGGAAGTTGTGAGATCCTACATCGGTTGGAGAGGAGAACGAAACATTCTTCATAAGGATGTGAAAATCTCTCCCTAACAGACACGGTTTATGGATGGGGACGAGGAGAACATGTGAAAATATCTGCTAGCAGTGGGTTTGGGCTGTTACGACGGGCAGGTGTGCCAGCAAGGACGCTGGGCCCCTAGGAGGGTGGATTGTGAGATCCCCACATCGGTTGGAGAGGGGAACGAAACATTCCTTATAAGGGTGTGGAAACATCTCCCTAGCAGAAACATTTTAAAACCTTGAGGGAAAGTCCGAAAGGGAAAACTCAAAGAGGACAATATCTATCGGTGGTGGGTTTGGGCTGTTACAAATGGTATCAGAGCCAGACATTGTACGATGTACTAGCGAGGACGTTGGGCCCCCAAGGGGGGTGGATTGTGAGGTCCCACATCGATTGGAGAGGGGAATAAAACATTCCTTACATACGCGTTTTAGAACTTTAAGGGGAAGCCCGTAAGAGAAAGTCCAAAAAGGACAATATCTGCTAGCAATGGGTTTGGACTGTTACAACAGTTGTAGTGGAAGTATGGGTATAGTGGTGTAATGACAGGATATTTAGTTTGATGCATGAATGGGAAAACAAACATTTCCGTTTGATTTCATACATTCGAGTCTTCGACCATCTATAAGGTAATCCTTCATCGGTAAGCTGATATAGTTCTGGTTCGAAAAGGATAACGGTATCTTAGATAAACCCATCGAACAAATAGTTTCTTATTAATTAAAAAGGGAGTATTTGAGATAGCAGTTGAATGCTATGTTTCTATTTTGGAATTTAATCTCAGGACCATGCTGAGAATTAGGAATAAGAGTTTGAGCTGCAGTTATTATTTGACAGAAGTAGAAATCCTTTGAATATGCCACTATCTCATTCGTTGGCACAGGTATCATGTGGAGGCACACACTCAGTTGCAGTAACAAGTGACGGCCGCATGTTTTCGGTTAGTCTTGATCAACAACCTTGTTTGAGACATCATCCTATGATGAAACCGGCTCTGGATTTTTGTTTTTCTAATGTGTTTCATGAAGAATCATTATATTACTGTCTTATTATTTAAGTTTGGACGTTTTCTTGATTCATCAACTTTCAGCTTATTTTATGGTGTGGTGATGATTTGGAACGAAAGCTGAGACTCTAGATCATCGCCACACCCGTTGGAGGTCCTAATTTTCATTCAAAATTTTTGTTTATGTGTATGGCAGTTCGGGCGAGGTGACCATGGGCGGCTTGGATATGGAAGGAAGGTAACAACTGGGCAACCAGAGGAAGTTCCCATTGACATTCCCCCTCCTCGTGGGGCTGAGAATGGTCGTTGGACTGCCAAACTTGTTGCCTGCGGCGGCCGCCATACATTAGCTCTGGTACAATGGAAACCTGACGATTAAGCAAAATAGTTAACTGTTGTTAGATTCTTAAGATGATCATCTTCTTTCCTAAGATAAAATTATGTGACAAGACGACATCGACTAGTTCTGGTTTTTGTCGAGTGTGTCGTTCTATCCAGTCTGTGTAGTAAGCTTCCATGCATCAAATCTATGTACTAAAAAAAACAGTCTAATTATGAACAACTGAGGGTTTGATAGGAAATCTTGATACTTCTGATGTCCGTACCACTTTATATAACTTCTTTGGTTTTTTTTTTTTTTTTTTTTTTTTTTTAANAAATATTGAGATGAGAGATGGAAAGAAGTTTAATCCACATAGTTTTGGTTATATGTTTATCGGGTCTCTTAACTTCAAGAAGTGTCTAATAGCATAGTCATCGAACAGAGTATTAGCGATCTATAAGCAATAAAATTGAACGTTTAGGTACATGCCTAAAAACTTATTATTAGACTCTGATTAGAAGGGTACAATTCTCTATTGTTTTAGGTGAGAAATGCCAAGGAATGGATTAACACATTTAACCAGATTTAGAGAGCTAACTACTCGAACTTTTTGATTAATGAAAGATCGTTCAACATCTTCTCGATTGCTTCATCGTCATGTGCTCTTCCTTTAGTCTGCAACAAAAGCATTTATAAGCGACTCTGATCCATCTATAAACAATTTTTTTTCACTTTTTGTTAAAAAAGTTACTATCTTCAGTTTTAAAACTTTTAGAGATCGTGTAAAACTCGATGCATGTTCGTCGTTGAAAGATAAACCCAACGGGAACTTTCTAAAAGTTGGTAACTATTTATGATTAGCAAAATACCAAAAAATATACAACCATTTAATGAAGGCCTAAAAAGGGTGGCAAGAGATACCTTCAAAGATGGAACCATGGAAATAGCTTCCTCCACAGTTTCAGGGCAAAGGTTGCCAAGAACACAGAGCTGCAAATTTCAAGAGCGATGAGATAAACCTTCCCATAGAATAACAATCAGCAAGTTGATTAAACCATGTGATTATGTACACATACCTCAAACTCAGCCAACTGATACCTGCTTAGAATTCTATATGGTAGTAGTTAAGATTTAACATCTTCGATGCGATTTTAAATGATGAACCCAAACTTTCGTTTGTAACTTACAGTCATGAATGAAATATCAAAGTAGTGGATCGTTTCAGATGGATACCTAGGAAACCTATAATATAGTATAGCTGCTGAGATATAATGAACTTTAGCTAATTTATTCACTATTTCCTAAATAACAGCTAACCAGAGAGTTCTTGGTCTAGCAAGAGAATTGCAGTTGTAAAGTCCTAGTTCAAAATGGGGTAAGTTATAGCATATCGTGGATATGCACAACCCATCCTTCCCACCATCCCACCATCCCACAAAATGTAAAATATTAACATGTACAGTTTAAAGGATACTCTCGGACTTGTCTAACAGCATCGGGGTTCTTATAGCGGCTGAACCGTTTCACATATTGCAGAGACTTTTCAAACACTCTGCAGAAGAAGACCAGAATTAAAAATCCCTCGTGTTGTATGGAACGTTAGAATGGATATCATAATTTAGCTATATATTTCAGCTATTCCAGCAAGGAAGAGAAACTCTAAATTAACTTATGAAACAATAAAGAATAAACGTAAAACTCACTGAGAAACTTGATTGGTTGGATCCTCAGACATTTGTTGAAGCTGCTCATACTTGTGTTCAAGAATCAAAGAAACTTCACAATTCATTAAACACTTAGCTTTTAAGAACTCTGCAGGCGGCCAACGGAAGTAAATGTCAATTATCACGTTCTATATTTTCCTTTTATGCACCTTATAACAAAGAGCGAAATAAATACAAGGGAATGAAAAAGCTTAAGAGTATTCCCTAAAACGATTTCGATGGCAAGAGCTTAAATTTCAAATAGTTACTTATCCATATAAACCAAAGATTTGGCTATTCTAAAGCACCTTACATTATCATGGAAAAGCTTATAATAGTTATCTTCATGACAAAATGATTATAGATTAAATTTAAGATTTTGCATAGATCAAATATCTTCATCCAAAATTTCAGAAACCTTAGAACCATATAAGAGCTCGTGATTTCTTTGCTTATAATTGATGTCTCCTTTTGAAGGCCTTTTTTTTTTTTTTTTTGTAAGTGCTCGAACATTACTTTATTTTGCTCAGTGAACGCTCTGTTTCTTACCAAAAAACAAAAGCAATTTCTTTACATTTCTACCCATGAAACTACTTTCAGGATTAATCAGTGTGTTTACATTCAATCCACATATTCAGTCCAAGCCATACGCACTGTTAAAAACAAAAGAACAATCACCACATTGGCTAGTAGAAGGTTCAAAGAATGTGAAGGGTACGTATAATAAGGCATGGGGAACAACGTAATAAATTAAGCTTCTCACTTTTGAAGCAAAATAAAAGATTAAATACATGAATTGCACATCAGATTCAAAATTTTCAAATATATGAATGAAAAACATCGTTGAAAGTCATTTAAGAGACTTAAAATCTCATTGAATATTAATAGAAAATCACAGATTTATAGAAAGATCGGTACCATCCCCAATTTTAAGCTCTGCAGCATTTTCTTCCTCCTCTCCAGACATGCCTGAAGTTGGAGTTTTGGACTACCTACAAAATCTGGAAATGATTAGAGCAAGATCAAACTACAAAATTGATATTACAAAAAATCCCGTCGCGAAACTAGACTAATAAATCAAATCTCCATTCCACACAGCAAACTTCCTACCACATAGCCTGGCATCAGAAGTATAGTAAAAGAACCGAAAATTCAGAGTCAACAACTAACGATATATAAAATTGATAACCTTATGAAAGAAGACTCTGAATAAGGTATGGCACTAAAGATTCTTCAATTTACTTTTGAAGGATTTAGTCTATAACATATAGAAATTGTTTTCGTAATGAAAGTCATTAACGTTTCCCATTCCCCATGAAAACACTCATATAGGTCACAATTCTATTAACGTTCCCCATCAATCAAACAAAGTTTAAAGGTTAGTAATACACTTTGCGAGCCTAGGAACATAAAATCTTCAATTCAAATTGCAAAAGCTCCATCCAACTTGTTCGAGGTTAATCTTGAATCTTTTCGAGGTTAATCTTGAATCTTTTCGAGGTAAATGACAGATAGATTTCAGATTTAAATGAAGCGCAAATCAACTTTCCATTAATCATAATAATCAGCAGCATTAGGGAACAGAGAAGGGCATTTGAGCCCTAACTAAATGCCTAAACACCAACACACTGATTAGAAAAAAGAACAGAAAAACAAAAATTTTCAACTTTCAAAGAAGAACAGATTCGTAATCTTCGAGATCGGAGATGAATACCAAATTCTACCAACATCTGGAATTATAAAAATGCATGTATTAATAATCAGCTAGATGAGATTTCAAATAGAGAACGGCCTGAGAGAGGACGCACCACAAACACAGAGAGGGTTAGGGGCGAGATCCGGCGGCAAGACGTGACGGCAAAAACAGAGAGGGCGGTTCTTCGTTTTCAACTCAGACGTTACTCAGAGAAGGCCCATTACTGTGAGGAAAATATATGTATATTTTGCGAAAAATGGAGCCAAATATAGCAAATAAATTATTCCAATAATCTTTTTTTTTTTATTAGATCAATATAAATAAATAAATAAATATATATATATATATATATATATATATATATATATATATATTAGGAGATTTGTTAAAAAAAAATTAGAATAATATTTTTTTAAAAAATTTTAAAAGTGATTTATTAAAATTATTTGGAATAAAAATGACACCAACCAAAATATCCACTAGAATAATGTTTCTATAGTTTCGATGTAATAACTCAAGTTTACTGCTAGTAGATATTGTCCGTTTTAGCTTATTATGTATCATCGTTAGCCTCATGATTTTAAAACGCGTAGGTTAAGAAGTGGTTTTCACACTTTTATAAATAATGTTTTGTTTCTTTCTACCACCAATATAGGATCTCACAGGGAGCGACATAACACAACGCATCAACATCCAACCTCCGGTTGGAGAGGAGATTCAGGGCAGAAGCGAGTGTGAAAATTAATACAAAAAATAATTAGTAATTAAAAGTTAAAAAAAAAAAAATTTATGTGAAATTGAATGATTTAAATTAAAATATTTAAAAATATAAAAATCAAAATATTAAAAAAAAAATAATAATAAGAACAAAATGAGGGAGGCCCTCTGTTGGGGGCTGCGCTACCGTTGTTTTAGATATTAGGATCGTACCATTGATTCACTTGATGGACCAAAAGACAAAAATAAATTATTATTTTTTATTTGAAATATGAAAACCATATTAAAGCAAGAATTCAAATTTTAAAGCTTAAGTTAGTCTCATTTAATTAATTAAGGCATATAATATTGATTAAAAAATTAGAGGTTTAAATTTTTTAAACAAATTTAAAATTTAATTATAAGATAATATGGGATAACATATCTGTAAAGATGCACGCCGATCATTTAGTCAATAATGTTATATAATAACGACTTAAATATAAATATTTGGTTATGTAGCGTTATATTTGTAAAATGAAAATTCACGAGCATGATTGAAAATTACCTTAAAGGGTAAAAAGTTGTAAATTTGTACATGTAAAAGAAGGTAGAGGGAGGGCCTAATGAAGATTTTGAGAGGGGCCAGTGGCAAACTTGAGCAGAAGAACAGTAAAAAGAGTGAAGAAAAAGGATGAAGAAGAACAGCAATCCTACTCTCCCACCTAAACTCTAACTCTACTCCACCGCTTTAAAAATTGTTTTTCTCGTTCGAAATTAGAGAAGCTTTTCTCGTCTCCATGTAACGGCTCAAACCCACCGCTAGTAGATATGGTTCTTTTTGGTCTAGACCCGCTGCTAGCCGATATTGTCCTCTTTGGGCTTCCCCTCAATGCTTTAAAACACGTGTGCTAGAAAAGGTTTCCACACCCTGATTTGTTCTCCTCTCCCTTCGAGGCCCAACATCCGCTTTAAAACGCGTCTGCCAAAGAAGGTTTCCACACCCTGTGGTTTGTTCCCCTCCCCAACCAATGTGGGACATCACAATCCACCCTATTCAGGGTCCAGCGTCCTCGTTGGCACTCGTTTCTTTCTCCAAGAGACGTGGGACTCCCACCAAATCCACCCCCTTTAGGGCCTAGCGTCTTTACTGACACACCGCCTCATGTCTATCCCCTTTGTGGAACAGCGAGAAGGCTGACACATCGTCCAGTGTCTAGCTCTGATACCATTTGTAACGGCCCAGACCCACCGCTAACAGATATTATCCTATTTGGATTTCCTCTCAAGGCTTTAAAAAGCTTTTGCTGGAAGAAGATTTCTACACCCTTATAAAGAGTGATTTGTTCTCCTCCCCAACCAGTGTGGAACATCACACTCCGTCTCTTATTTCATTTCTCATTTCTGTAAAATTTTCTATCCTCCCCAACTAGTGTGGAACATCACACTCCATCTCTTATTTCATTTCTCATTTCTGTAAAATTTTATATTTATTTTTATGGAGATTGATATGGTCCGAGCCTTAAATTTATGGGTTTAATATATAAGTGTGAGATCTCAAGTTGGTGGTTGAGGGGAACGAAACGTTCTTTACAATAGTGTGGGAACTTCTCCCTGTGAGACTGCTAGTCCAAGCCGACTATTTGCTAGTCGTGGGCTTGAGCTGTTAAAATAACATGAGAAATTCTCTCTATTTTCGTTTAGCTAACGATAAATAATCTCGATCACGAATTAAATGGACATTAAAACAGAGAAAAAGGGAGAAAAAGGGAAGATTTTTATGTGGGTATTATATTGTATCATAGAGCTATATGCACATGTCCTGTCTCTGGCCATAAAATTAAAGTGTTTAGGGTCCAATATTTGAAAGATTTCTTTACTTTTTAGTCCCTATATTTTGTACAAATTGGTGTCAGTGCCACTGTTTCTTCCATTCTCTCTTCACACCTCTTCAAGACCCTCTAAATTTAACCTCAAACAAACAACTCAAAGTTGATTGCCATTTCTCTCCCTCTCTCAGTTCTGCTGCTGAAGGTGATGATGATGATGATAAGCTGTAATTTCTTCCTTTTTTTTTTTTTTTACCTCCCAACATACAGTAAAAAAACTGCTCTCTTTTTTATTATTTACCCTTGAAGAACATGCATGCATGGCTTTATGAACTATTTCATGAAAAATAAAAAAAACCCTTTTTTTTTTCTTTGGGTACAGCTCAATCTCTCAGCTAAAGCTTCAGCCACTCCTGTTTTTCACCGCAAGGTAACAGTATTTTCTATTTTTCCGATATTTTTTACCCTCATTCTTCCTTTTCCATACATCCACTGCTTCAATTTCCTGTTTATATATATATATATACAAGTTTTTTTGGATGGTAAAAAGTAAAAAAACCAAAAAGGGTAAAACTATAATATAATCATGTAATTATTGTCTAATAATTTTCTAATTAAAGAAATTATCTCTGTTATTAAAACTAGGAAATCATTACTTTCAATTAATTTCTTTTTTTAGGAAATAAAAAATAAAAAATGAATCTGAAATGTATTATTTTAAATCAAAGGGTATTATTTTTTAAATATTAGGATTTTTTTTTTAATTTAAATAATATAGGCAAGCCATTAATGGATTGGACATCAATTATAAATGGGCTGTTGGAAAAGAGGTCTAGATATTAAAGCCCTGGAATATAATTAAAATTTATTTTCTCCCAAAAAGAAAAATAATAATAATAAAAGAAGACAACTAATTAATTAATCCAAAATTAAGAACTAAATTATATAAGTTATGTTTAATTATTGATTTAATTAAGGGAAACCCTAATTAAGGATTCCTTTGGAAATTGAAGGGAAATAAATAATAATAATTATAAAATAAAAAGAGAAAAATACAAGGTTGTACTAGATACAAACATAGGACCCATATAGTACGTATGCTACCTTGGATTCGTCAATATGATCTATGTTGTACTAGAAAAAAATCCAACATATTTGGCATCAAATTGTCACATGTTCTATAATAGGAAGCAAGAACACCTCGTATTTCCTACGAGCTTGAGCAATGGCACATGATATTTAAGTCCGCTCACCTAAATTTTTGATTGTCATACTATGGTTGTCCCTTCTAAATCTTTCGATACACAGTGGAACTATAATTTTATAATTGTCAGTCTTCCACCGTAGAAATCTCGTTCAGTAGTTTCTGATGGAGTTTGATACTAGCTAAGAGCCGGTTTTGAAGACTTTCTAAATGGTTAAACACGCTTTTTTAGCGTTTAGAAAGTCATTTCAAACCGACCCAGAATTTATTTTTCAGAAACTAGTTGAATCATGCTCATATCATAGACATCGAACGTTAGATGAGTCGAAAAATATTAGGATTCAAGTAATCTTGTTCCAATACAATCTCTTTTGGTTCATTAATTACATCAAAAGGAGAAAAAATGCAAGTGTCACAAAATAATTCAATCTCCCAATGCTTACATATTCATAGTTCATATAATGAACTCCTTGCATTTTCCTAGGAACCAAACAGCACAAAACCATCCATGTTTTCTGTCACTGCTCCAAGCTGATTTCAAAACACTCATGTTGGCTGCACAGGCATATCATAAACAATTCAAAACCAAATCAACTTCATAAAGATTCATCAAAGGAGAAGCAAAAAGAACAAGAACTTTATTTCAATGTATTTAGGGTTTAGCAAAGTTGATGCCCGTTTCTCGTTTTTTGTTTCTCGTTTCTCGTTTTTTGACCTAAAAATTTCGTTCATATTTTTCGAAACTAGAAATAGAACCAAACCAGAGACCAAAACCTTTGTCTTCAATTGTAAGATCCTCAAAACCTTAAAAAGAACAGAAATGTTCCAATATTCAAGCCTTTTAATGATCACATAATTAGATTCCTAATACTCTATTATAATCATGCTAATCCAAGATCAAAATGTAATATCAAAGCAAAAATATCATAAGAGGTTGCTTAATTTAAATTAGAAATTTTAACGCGTTCCTATCAACTAAACAAGATTATCGTTTGACCCAGAAAAGACCTTAATTATAGAATATCACATAAACTATCCTTAATCAAATCTTTTGAAGTTCGTAAAGCGAAAGGTTAGATCAATCCAATTCATCTTGGTTTGATATGAACGGATCTTGTTAAATGAGGGCATTTTACTCGAAAGAAAGAACGAAGTGAAATCGAACGATTCAAATAATGATTAGATCTTACATATATAAAGTGGGATATGAAACTGTTAATGATCAAGGTGTTGATTGTTGCTGCAGGCATCCCATGGCTTTGCACAAACTTGAAATTCTGCAAACATTTCAGCTCAAGAACATTAATCCATGTTCTTCAAAATTGATTCCTAATAATTAAAAATAATAATAATAAAAATAAAAATAAAAAACCTGGGAGAGAATCCATGTTGGCAATTGAACAAAACCCAGATTGTGGTTTGGCAAAAGAGTCAATATTGATGTCCCAATTTGGAGGTGGAAAATAGAAATTGTTGCAATTGTTGTAATAACACTCTCCTTTTGAAGATGTGATCATAGGAGAAGGCTTCCACATGATCCCTATGATGTTGTTTTCTTGATCCAAGTTGGCTCCGCCGCCAACGGTCGTACCGCCTTTTGGGAAGACGGGTATGGAAGAAGAAGAGGAGGAGGGTGGCGGAGGCGGAGGCGGTGGCGGTGGCGGGGATCGGAATTGGCGATTCTTGCTCATGATTTTCTCCTTAGTTCTTTCCCTAGCTCTTGCTCTAGCTTTTGCCCTAGATTGTTTGGCCAAAACATCATGAAATGGAAGGGTTTTGTTTGAGGATTTGGGCAACATTATTTGGTTAGCCTCAGATTCAGAGTCAAAATTATACAAATTTTTGTTGTTTGTCAACTCTTTAATGGCTTTTTTTGACTTTGTAAGGAGCCAATCTAGGGTTTTGCTAGCTTTGTCAAACCCCAACATGTCTTGAAGATCAAAGAACTTTCTAGAAATGTCAATGGACAATCTCACTCGCCTGTCTCTCAAACCCTGAGCTGTGTAAATCTTGCTATGTCGATCTTTCTTCACACTGCCTTTTTTTGTAATTAACCCACAAGGAGAAAAACACTTCCCACCATTTTGGGACATCCTTGCTTCTTCTTCTTCTTCTTCTTCTTCTTCTTGTAGAAATGGACCTCCCGATCCGTGCAGCGACGGTGGATCTTGAGGGCCGATGAAGACGATGTTGGTGGGGTTCAGCTCGGGGTGGTGCGGCGGCAGCGGAGGAGGGGGAGGAGGCGGCAGGAGGTGGTGGTAAGGGGAGGGGGATGAAGGGAAGTAGTGTTGAAGAGGGAAGAGGTGGAGATTGTTGGTGGAAGAAAACATGTTTTTTTGTGTGGTTTTGGGGTAAGTTTAGGGTCTTTAGGTTTGTAATGTGAAGGTTGTGTGTAATTAAACCAACTGAGCAGCTGCTTTCACTTTAAAAGCTTGATGAAGAAATGGCATATTTTCATGTACTCATGGAACCAATATCACTACTAGTGGACTTCAAAAGACCCACCTTCTCTCTTTTCATGTCAAATTAGGGTTTTTTCTTCTTCTTTCTCTCTTATGAAAAGAATGCACCAAAAGAAGTCGCCTTTTTTTATCGTTTGTTTTACTATTTAGGGAGGGGAACAAACCATTTGTCGACAATATCTATTAACTATGGACTTTGACTGTTAAAAATGGTATCAGAGTCAGTCACTAGACGGTGTGCTAGCAAGGGCGCTGGGCCCCAAGGGGAGTGGATTGTGAAATCTCATATTGGTTGGAGAGGAGAACGAAACATTTCTTATAAGGGCATGGAAACCACTTCATAAAACCTTGAGAAAAAGCTCAAAGAGGACAATATGTGGTCGCGGTGGGTTTGGGCGGTTAAAAATGGTATCAGAGCCAGTCACTGAGTGGTGTGCTAGTGAGGATGTTGGGCCTTGAGGAGAATGGATTATGAGATCGCACGTCAGTTGGAAAGGGGAACAAAATAAGAGTGTGGAAACCACACCCTAGCGGACGCGGTTTAAAACCTTAAGAAAAAGCTAAAAAAAGATAATATCTAGTAGCGGTGGGTTTGTGTCGTTAAAAATGGTATAAGAGCCAATCACTGGGTGGTGTGCGAGTGAGGACACTGGCCTAAGGGGAGTGGATTGTGAGATCTCACATTGGTTGTAGAGGAGAACGAAACATTCTTTGAAAGGGTGTGGAAGCTTCTCTCTCTAGCAGACACGTTTTAAAGCCGTAAGGTTGATGTAATGAGTCGAGGTGGACAATATATACTAACCATAGGCTCGAGAGAACGAATGATTTGAGGGTTTTTGCCATTAAATGTGGGAGCAGGGTACCAAGGCATAAAAGGGAAAACAAAACTGTTAAAAAAAGGGGAAAAAAACCCTCTTTAGTCCAGAGATAGAATGGGGGCCTCCTCTCAGCTGTCTTCTAGGGCTTAGGATTTCTGCGAATCTCTTTCAGATTCATAGTTTAATACTTTTATCAGGACCAACTCGATGTGATAAATTAGGGTTACGAGTTGGGTTGAGTTGGGTAGAGCTGAGCTATTTTACCGACTCGCTCGTTATCTGAGCCGTGGGTTCAATAGCCCTACTCTTTCGATTTTGCCACTCAACTCGATGGAGTTGTACAACGTTTGCCTCCTTTTGCAACCGTTTACGTGTTTACTTACTTTCTTATGCATCTACAACTCCTGACACTCTCACAATTTTTCAAAAACCCTAGCTCATCTTCCAATTAAATATATGTTTTAACCCGTTGAGCTATGTTCATATTGGCATGTGAGATCTCACATGGCGAAAGATACGAAGTATTCCTTATATGGGTGTGGAAACCACTCCCTACAGACAAATTTTAAAACTTGAGGGAAAACCCAGAAGGGAAAACCCAAAGAAGACAGTATCCGTTAGTTGTGGGTTTGAGTTGTTACATATGGTATCATAACCATCCACCGAGTGGTGCGTCATCGAGGACGCTGGGCGCTAAAGGGATGGATTATGAGATCCCACATCAATTAGAGAGGGAAACAAAGCATTTCTTAAAAAGAGCAGTAGGTAGTTCGGAAGTGACAGACCCGACACTTTGGGGAGAAGACAACTTACAAACTGCTATATTTCTACAACACAAATGATAGCTTCCATACATTATTACACATCCAATACAATACAATCCAAGAAGGCCAAAAAAGATAGGGCTTTCCCTATCTTAGAAGGATCTTTTTAAGTATATGTTCCTATTCACTAAGGAGAATTCATTTTATTCCTTTTCAAGAACTTAGCTTTATTTGTGGACATAACAAAAATCTCGTTCACAACGGATGGAGATTGCTTTCGATATCGGTAGAAATTATCCCTCTTTACCCGTCCCGTGGACATCTCTAAATTATCCACAATAATACTTCTTACTCAAGATTTAGAACTATTTTTGTGAGATCCCACATCAGTTGGAGAGAACAACGAAACATTCCTTGGAACCCTTTTCCTAACAGACGAGGCTGATAATGATAAGTAACGGGCCACTTTACCATCCGGTGGACATCTCTATTCTTGACCCAGAAGCCAATTTACAGTCCTCGTAAATTGAAGATAGTTCTAGATCTCGGTTAATCTCGTCCTGTGGACATCTCTATTCTCCACCCAGAAGCCACTTTATTGTAAATTCTCTTCAATAATTCTTGTTAGTCAAGATCGAGAACTATCTTCAACGGTCAACGGGTTAAAAGGGTTTAGGGTTTGATTTTCAAATTTTGGTATTTGTGTTAGATTGATTTAAAAGTTAGTGGGGAATGTAGAGGTTGAATTAGTGGGGGAATAGATTTGGGTGTGGAAATGCTTCACTCACAAATCATATTCCCTTTCTCTCTCATCTAGGCCCCCCTAACAAAGGATGATCAACTCAAAGGTTAGAGAGAGAATGTGGGCAAGTTTTCCCATTTTGACCTTACTGGCACACGACCCACGATCTAGTGTCTGACTTTAATATCAACAAACTGTTAGTCTTATGTTTTAAAGCGGGTATGTTCAGGAGGAGAGGTTTCCACATGTTTATAAAAAATGTTTTGTTTTCTCCTCTAACCATTTATAATTGTCGGACATAATAATTAATTGCCAGACCTTAGACTACTTTTAATGAAACTTGGCCGGATATGACGAAGGAAAATTAAAAGACGAAATAATTGCCAAAGCTGCAGGTTTTTTCCTTTTGTGTTGTGGGGTTGCAATCGTTCGAATTCTTACATAAAAGGCCCTTTAACTTTTACGAAATTACAATATGCACCATAAATTCGTTAAAATTTTAAATTTATTAAAAATCATTTATTAGATACAAAATTAGAAGGGGTAAAAATCTATTAAACATTTTTAAATGTTTAAAATTTTTATAGAGGCATTATATGTGAATTTAAAAGTTTAATAATTACCTTTTAATTTAACCTATTAAACATTAAGTAATTGCAGGTAACATGGGTAGGATACATATGCTTACTATAATTATAATTATTTTTTTGAAGTTAATTCGAGCTTAATTAATGGATAAAATATCAATTATTATTATAAAAATAATTTCAACTTCGAGTAATTTTTCAAATAAAAAAATAAAAAATTTGCTTTTAGAGTATGATTTTGTCGGGGTTTGTTTGGATATTTTAAGGACGGGAGCACATTCCTTGTCTAGTGGATGAATCTAGACGTGGCCACCCACAGAGGTGGATGATTAACAAATTTAATATTATTATTATTATTATTATTATTATTATTATTTTTTTGAGAAGTTCCATTTTTATTGATTATTAAACGCCTAAAAAAAGTATTAAGGGGATAATATTAAGATTTAAAAATTTATTACTTACAAAATTAAAAATTAAAAGTGGATAATTTTGTCACAATTTTAAATTCCTGTGAGTACATATTTGTCTATTATAGTTAGTTGTGTATCGCCGTCCAATTCACGGTTCTAAAACATGTATGTTAGGAAGAAATTTTTATACTATTGTAAGTAATGTTTCATTCTCCTCTTCGATCAATGAGATCTCACAATTCACCCTCCTTTAAGAATCTAACGTCTTCATCGACACACCGTCCGGTGTCAGCTCATACCCACCATTAGCAAATATTGTCCGCTTTGACCTGTTATTGAACAACCTATAAAAAAACAAAAATCAAACAGTGGTGCCGCCTAGCAGGCGAGCTGACAACTCAAAGCCGATACTCCATAGGCCTCTCGGGCTAAGCCCCACACATCGAGCATTGAGCTTTTATGGGCCTTATTGGACTTCACTTTCAATTTACTTTACTCCCTATAATATTTTAAATTAAATTACAATTTTAGACATACTTCCAATTTTGTCCAAATAATTTTAAAAAATTACAATTTAGTCCTCACTTAAATTAAACTCCAACTCTACCATTTTATTATTTAAAAGACGAATATAATTAATAAAGTTGGACTAAATTACAAAAATTGAATTAAAAATAAATTAAATTTTTATAAACTAAATTAAATTAGACCATTTTCAAAATAGAGAGAAACAAAATTAAAGGATAAAAACGTAATTTCGTATGAAGATTAAATAATTTACTAATAATGATGTTGTTGTCTCACCTACCTCAGCAATCATACCTGAACCCTTTTAATTTATAAAAGTGAAGCAATAATTATTCTATGCCTTTCCCACCACAATCGATTGTATAAAGTAATTAATACCGTCACATTTAACTATAGATTAAAAAGGTTAAATATTTGAATTATTTTAATCCACGTAATAAAATGACTTTTTCACATAGCAAAAATAAATAAATAAATAAAATATCTTATCGAGTTATGTATAGTTAGTTTACCATATTAAAATGTTAGAAAATAAAGAAAGTGTTGTTTATTATTTATTTATTTATTTTAGAGATAATTTATCCGTTAAATGTTTTAAAATGTGCCGACCGTTCTTCTTTTCTAAAAACTCTTTAAAATTTAAATTCTATAATTTTGATATACTCACCGACAAGTGAATGGAAATTCTGGCCCACCGACCTGTTGTTTTCACACGTTATAATCGGGTCCAGGCGTTCACACCGAACCTTCCATAGAACTGGAAGACTAATTTACCACGGCTTCCAATTGCGAGCTGCCACGTGCAGTCGTCGTCGGGTTGACTCTTGTTGGCCGCCGTCTCCACCATTTCCACATGCGCGCCGTCCACGTCCCCGACGGCGATCAGACGCCAGAATACCCCAAAAATTATTGATTTAAATTATTAATTAAAAACACCGAAAAATATTCTCTCTATTTAGGAATCCGAATCCCTTCGTTTTCTTTTCTCTCAGAACACTTTTTCTTCCACTTTCTCTCCATCCAAACTCCAAAATCAGGGATCGAAATCGTCGTCCATGGCAACTTTGCGAGCAGTTTCCAACTCTGTGCGATTATCCTGCGCGAGTCCGACTAATTCCTCTGTTAATCGGCCTGTTTCCGTCAAGCTTCCTGGTCAATTGTTCACTCAGAGCTCCAAGCTCTTCTCCGCTCCGAAGAAGAATCTGAGTTTCTCCACATCTGGAAGATCGTTCTCTTGCCGTAGTCAGGGCAGTGCCTCTGATTCTCCTAATCCGAGTGAGTTTTTAGGTTTTTTTTCAATGAATCGACATTTGTTTTGGAGGATTTGTGTGGATTTTGATCGTTTCTTTGGTTTCCGTAGGTAAAGTTCAGGAACTATATGTTTATGAAATCAACGAGAGAGATCGTCAAAGTCCTGCATATCTTAAGTTAAGCCAGAAGAATACGAATGCGCTTGGCGATCTGGTTCCCTTTACGAACAAAGTAAGTGAGCTTTATGATCTGTTTATCTTGTTTTCTATGCTTTGATTTTGAATTCACTGAATCAATTTTCGTTCTAGAGTATTTTCTATATGTAGTCTAGACTTTAGGGAATCGTAATTTTCCGAGAAGAAAATCTGAACAGAATGCTTAGATTCATATGAGAGCTAGTATTTTTATTTCGTCGGAAGATTTTTCTTAGTGAATATCAATCTCACCTAGCGCCATCGAAAAGCGAGGATTTCTCTGCTTAGTCTCTGAATTAATGTCCTAGTTCTTCGTGGAAGATTCCCGATGGTCAAGCAAGAAAAAGTAGAAAGAAGCACGTTCATAATAGTTTATTAATTATTTTCCCCCACGATTTTTTTTTTAATAAATTACAGCTATACACCGGAGACCTACAAAAACGGGTAGGGATAACGGCAGGGCTATGCATATTGGTGCAAAACAAACCGGAGATGAAAGGTGACCATTACGAGGCCATCTACAGCTTTTACTTTGGGGATTACGGTCACATAGCGGTGCAGGGGCCTTACCTCACCTATGAGGACACGTACCTGGCTGTGACTGGTGGGTCAGGGATTTTCGAAGGTGTGAGGGGTCAGGTTAAGCTGCAGCAGATCGTATTCCCTTTCAAACTCTTCTATACCTTCTACTTGAGGGACATTGGGGACTTGCCGGCCGAACTTGTTGTAAAGCCCACCGAGCCCAGCCCAGCTGCTGAGCCCACCGCAAATGCCAAGGCTTGCCACCCTCATGCCACCATCTCTGGTTTCACCGACTAGGGTTGGGTTACTGAATCGAACCCGGTCAGCTTGGGTGGTGGTTTCCTTTGTCTATTTTGTAAACCAATCTTTTTTTTTTTTTTTTTAATAGTTCCACGGCATATAGGATCAGAGATCCTCGGACCTCTTAACCTGTTGAATTATGCTCGTTGATAATCATACACTCGTGTTTTAATGGTCTCGTGGTTTTCAAAATCAAGAAATTATACCCTTCCCATCGACTTTGTTGGAGCACAAGGGTGTGATTTGTAATATTGTAGACTCTCCGAGAGTGTTCGATATAGAGGTTGTAATTTATAATTGCCCTTTTAATTTAGAGTCTAATAAAGCCCTTTAGTTTAATTTTATTGAGTTTCATACTTTGAGAAGATTTGCTTAATCCCCTACACTAACTGTGTGAAAGTTCTCTATTTATAATCATGAAAGAACAATACTGTGCTGTGAAATATAAAAATAGTAATAAATGAAAAGATCAATACAGGTAAAAATACATAGGATAATAAGATAAATATCTAGATATTTGTCTATAATAAAATATCAAATATGATATATATATATATATATGATAAACTATAATTTAGTATTAAATATTCTTAACTTTCACTAAAAATTCTTGTTGGCTAATTATGATCGAGTAGTTTGTTGCAACTAAAAGTGTGACTGGTTAGGGAAATATTACACTTTAGCCCCTCAAGTAATTATTAATTGAGATTTGACTCTCCCCTAAAACTTATCCAATGCACGTCAAACCCATGATGGATGATACAGCATTATTTTATTTTATTTATTTATTTACTTGTTATTATATTTTTAAATAGAGAAAAGGACTAGGAGGAAAATGGCAGCATAGTGGATGAATAAATAAATATTTACAATTATTTCATGAAATTAATTTTTAATTCAAGACAATACCATATTAGATCATTATTTTATAAATATTATTTAGAATATTGGAAAATAAAAAATAAAAAAAAAGAGAGAAAAAAAAAAAAGAAACTGTGATTTTGATGAAACCAACGTAGGCATGCACAAGAAACGAAAATGGAGAAAGATAATGATGAGATAAACACTGAAGCGGGACCTCTCTACCCCTACCTTCTACACTACCACTCCATCTCCTCCAATGTCATGGACACATATCTTCCAATAGATTTATCAAAAAAATATTAAATACTAAATAAAAAGTTTAAGAACTTATTAGACAATTTATAAAAATATTTATAGCTCGTAGAGAAATAAAGTTACCTGAAAAGATACATAAACAATGAGTAATTTTCTTTAAGAATCCTTCACCGCATCCCCATTGACCCATTCCACTCGTCTTGTTTTCTAGACACATCTGCACTAAACCGGAAAAAGCAAAATTTTCAAAATCAACAACATAATCATATGAACAACAAAATTGGGACGAGTATTGATCATGACATGACATAAAGTAACATAAGCATCAAAATTTAAAACTAAAACTATGGAGAAAGGAAAACCCCATTAACAAAGTGACAATGCATGGGAAACACTTTAAGCTATACAACAACTTAGTGCAAAACCCATTGTTTGAAACAGAATGCTAACAATAAAGACCAATAATCGAGACTGTAAATTGTTGAAATGGACTTGTTTTGTCTTGCAAATAAAGAAGAACTTAGCAATTCTGGCTGTGACAGAGATGATTCTTCAGCCTTTTTAGACATGGAATAACAATTAGAATGTGTGCATAAAACAAACATAAGAAAATATTTAGCCTTATAAAGCACAGAGAAGAGTGATATTAGTAAGCTAGTAGTTCCTCATTTCTTGAAAGCCTTAGAATGGAGCAGTTCCATTATGGTTCACAGAGAAGAGAAGAACCAGATGACTTAAATTTGAGAGAGTGGGCAGTAAGAGCAAGGATGAAGTGTGAGAACACAAATTCCAGAAGGTTTTCAGGGTCATATCTAAGAAGCTTTAGGGAAGAAGATGGGAGATCCTTCAGATCAAACATAACCATCTCCAGCACTGCTTCTTCCCCAGGCTACTACTCCATGAGAGGTACTCTCTCTGTTTTGTGGTTCATATCAGTTTTGACTCTCATATCATCTCATCTTTGATTTCTTCTTTGCAGATGAAATTGACCCATCAACCTACTCATTCACTACTGCTCTCAAAGGTAAGACATGTTTGAAAAGGAGTTGCCTGTCTTTGTTTTGAGATTGTGATAGAAAAGGGTTTTTGTGCAGCATTACAATCCAGGTCGAATTATAATAGTTGGGAAAGCTTGTCACCGCCAGAAGGGCTTGCTTTGAACTCAAAGTGGTATGAAGCAGAGAAATATATTTGCAATCCTCTCTCAGGGGAGGTTCCAATGGAGTGTTTTGTTGAGTTATGGAGTCTGCTCCCTGTATTTATAGCTTGGTCAATGGCTATATCCGGTAAAGCTATATATGGTACATAGCTATATATAGTAGATGGTTAAATCTGGTAAAGCTATATTTAGTAGACTGAACCATATATATATCCCGTCCAGTAAAGCTCTTAAATGTACTTTTCTATTCTCTGTACTCTCTTGTTGTACATGCCTGAAGTCATCAATAAAAAATCCTTTTAGCCAGAGTTCTCCTTGCAACTTCTCTCTATCCTTCTCTTTGTGTTCATCTAGATCGAGCGTGTGCGTTGTTGTGCGATCCTAACAACTGGTATC
>NC_036650.1:8273655-8352302 GCF_002806865.2 Cucurbita pepo subsp. pepo | reverse complement strand
TGTTGAGTTATGGAGTCTGCTCCCTGTATTTATAGCTTGGTCAATGGCTATATCCGGTAAAGCTATATATGGTACATAGCTATATATAGTAGATGGTTAAATCTGGTAAAGCTATATTTAGTAGACTGAACCATATATATATCCCGTCCAGTAAAGCTCTTAAATGTACTTTTCTATTCTCTGTACTCTCTTGTTGTACATGCCTGAAGTCATCAATAAAAAATCCTTTTAGCCAGAGTTCTCCTTGCAACTTCTCTCTATCCTTCTCTTTGTGTTCATCTAGATCGAGCGTGTGCGTTGTTGTGCGATCCTAACAACTGGTATCGATCCTAACATGTTTATCTGCTAAGTCACTAAGCGCAAGGTCATTCAGAAATTCAAGAACCAGAATCACCATGTCTGCTCCTTTAGTTTATTCCACAAATTCCACACAACTCCAGGAAAGGCCAATTACTTTTACACAAATTCCAGGTACTATTTTCTTGCCTTTTTTGTTCCTTTTTTCTTGTAATGTGCTCTGAAAGGTTTCTCAAGTTCATTGTTTAAGATGTAGAAAAGAAAGTGGAAGGGATGACTAAGGATGTGGGAACTCAAAGCACACCGCCTGATAGAAGCTCAACAAGTCCTAGCCCTGCTTCCACGCCTCCCATTAAAGAGAGGTCGTTAAAGGATTGTGGGAAAGAAGAAACTGGTTCATCTAATTCTTATTCCATTCCCAGAAAGAAATCAGAGAAAGTGGTACGTACATTCTTTGATCTTTCAAATGATAATCATGATTAAGTAGAGGGAAGATTCAAACAAATCCAACTAATTAAGAAATCTAGGGAGAAATTTTAAGCTCATTCTCTTCCTCGTTGATTGTGCATTTCTACAAAAAAGGGTCGTCAAGATTAAGCTTGACTGATTCAGATCGATGTTCTAACAAGATGGAGAAGTGTAAGATTAAAATTGGGACCACGCTCTTCACATATTCCTGTAGGGCTCTGAACAAAAATATATCAGTATCAGGAGCAAAGCCAATTTCACAAAACTTACTTCCAAACTTCCCAACGGTAGTAATCACGACTGTTCACAATATTATGATATTGTCCACTTTAAGTATAAGCTCTCGTGGCTTTGCTTTTGGTTTCCCAAAAGGCCTCGTACCAATGGAGATGTATTCCTTAGTTATAAACTCATGATCATTCCTTAAATTAGCCAATATGGGACTCTCTCCCAACCATCCTCAATACCATCTACCGAAAACTCTTGTACCATTCACTTAACAATCCCACTTACCCAACCTTCCCCACGCTCCTTGCTTTATTGTGGAGCCCATTGAGATTCTTTCCTGCAAAATTCAAAATGGGCTCTCACAGTTTCTGCTGCTTTATGTTGAAAATTCTGCTTTTTTTCTCTCTTTCTGGAAAAAATGGTTATGCATTTGAAGGATATGGTCAAATGCCTAAAATAACGTAACAAAAAATGTCTCAGAATCATTGCATCTGTCATTCATAAAACATCCACATGCTTGTACCTCAATATCTGTTGGTATAATCTCAAAATAAGTCCACAGGTGAAAAGGCCGGGATTCAAGGGAAACACTAGAAGTGAAAAGAAACAAAAGAAGTAGAACGAAAAAATAGTTCTCAAAGGTTATTGTTGAGCACGAGAAGTTGTTAGGAATCATGACTCTCTTTCACAATGATATGATATTGTCCATTTTGAGCATAAGCTCTAGTGGCTTTACTTTGGGTTTTTCCAAAAAATATCATACGTATAAACCCATGATCATCCCCTAAATTAGTCAATGTGGGACGTCCCACATTGATTTTGTCTCACTGGTATAATTGTGAACTGTGATTCAACTACTGCCCTTAACATTGTTTGGCTAATCTTCTCATTTAAGGCATAAATTTTGATTCCAACACAGAGATATTGCATCTTAAACCCCAGTTGTTAAAGTAAAGTTTGAGGCATTTTCTACAAACGCCCATGAGGAAATGTTTACAGATGACAATGCCTAAAGTAGCAAATAAAAGAGATATCCCATTGTGTTCAGATATTGATACAGAACAGTGATGAGTGTAATATGAGTGCAGGTGAGAAGTAAAGCAAGCAAAGAAAAGGAGATGCCAAAAGGAGAAAAGGGAGATAGAAACAGTACAAAGGAGCAAACGTGGAGGCAAGGTGGGTGCCTGTCATGGATGAGAACAAGACAGAGGGATAAACACAAAACAAGAAAGAACAACTTTTTACCTCATTTGAAAGGGTGCTGAAAAGTTACTGAGGAAATGGGAAAAGGAAAGGAGATTCGCTTTGTGTTTCATTTTCAGGCATATTTTTGCAGGTGTTAGGGAGGGGGTTTGTGTTTGCGCTAAGAAATTAAGAGCAATCATGAAGAAGGACCTCAGGCCTGCCTGCCTGCCTGTGTAGAAAGGTTAAGGCTTTTAGTTTTGGGGTTCTCTGCTTTAGTGTTGATATCATTTCTCGTTTATTGGGATGGTGAAAGTTGGGAGCAGCTTTACCTTCTCACTTCACGTGCATGCCTTTGTAGTAGACCTTCAGACAAACAAAGCTTTTAATAACTCGGACTACTAATTTCATTACCTTTCAGGTAGTTACTAACAAATGAAGCTGCTATCAATTCAAAATCCAATTCTAATATTATAATCATACGTGAAACAACATTTTCAATTATCTATATATACACACATACACATACACATACACATACGTATTCAAAATAAAAACATGCAAAACCTGTTTATTCACGGCATGATGAAAAGAATCTTATCAATGCCACAAATGACAATATATGAGATCTTACATTGGTTGGATAGAGAAATGAAACATTCCTTATAACGGTGTGTAAAACTCTCTCTAGTAAACACATTTTAAACCCGTGAGGTTGAGAGCAGTACATAACGGGTCAAAACATACAATATTTACTAGCGGTGGACTTGAGTTGTTACACGACAGGATATATGTAATGGAAGTTGCATGTAGACTTGACCCTCGAGAGAATATATAGATTGCAAAAGAACATAAGAACACATTTTCTATGGCTACACACATTTTGTATACTAAATGAAACCACAATATGTAGCAGAATTTGATTATACCATATCCTTTATCATGGTGAAGCACCGGGATTAGTGTTAGAAATAAGCCGGACTTCATACAGAGCATTCTCTCCCTTCCCTGCAAGAGTTTCAGTGAAATTCTCAGTTAACAATGTAATGATAAATTATGTAATGCATTAAGCTCACCGACTTCTGCAGTGATCCCTGGCCCAAGTCGAATCGCTTCCCTCCGTTTTTGGCCGCATATTTCTCTCCTAAATATTCAAATTACAATTCTGTTCCGAATGGGATTATCAACACAAGCACTCACAAGAGAAATATATTTACAACATATTTACAAGAATTCACAAATTCCAATCCAAGTGCTACCTAGTCAATACTCACAAGAATCCATAGCCATATAGAGTCAGAAACATACTTTCGCAAGCGAGACTTCGTCATCGGTGGCTTTTGCTTTGTCCGGCGAGGCTGATCGGAAGACGGCTGAGTAGAATCATAGAATCAGCGGCTCTAGCCGAGAATGTGATAGCTAGTCGCCGAGACTTCTGCAAAATGAATCAATAACTTGGCTCTCCCAATCAAATGGCCACCGCCAGGAACGGAAGTTGTGCGGTATTATTCCCCGCTTTTTTTTTTTTTTTTTTTTAATTCGTAATTTTCTACCGAAAATAAAATTGAAAAGAATTCAAAATAAATTATGATTATTTTGTCAATATTCAAAATTTTCTTCCAAGTCACGGTGTTTTGTATAAATACCAATACTTTACCAATTTTCTGTAGGCAGAGGCACGGCGAGCTCGCGACTTGCAGAACAAGTTTTAAGAAGTTTTCTTGAGCGAAGGGAAAACGAAAATGGAGTCTTCGAAGGCCATTCCCCATGAAATCGGAGGGATCCAGAATGATGCCCTTCGATTTGGGCTCCAAGGCGTGAAGAGCGATCTCGTTGGATCTCATCCTGTTGAATCCATCTATGAAACTGTAATTTCCCCTTTTCCTTCTCTCTCAGTTTTTTCAATCTAAGTTGTCTTACTTGGTTTCTTGGCTTCGGCTGTTTAGTAATTGCCGTTAGACAAGATAATCTGGGTTCGATGGTGCTGATGAACCACTCGTTTGTTTAAGTTACTCGGATTAGAAACTTGTAGCTTCATGTTCTACTTCCTGTTTATTGTTCAAATTTCTCATTGTACTCCCTTATTTTGAAATTCTTGGGGTCTGGTTTTATCAATTGTTGTAAAATGGTGCTGAGAATTTCATTTCAGAGTGATTTATCTAGTGTCCCATTTGACCTCTGTATAGAAAAAACTGAGATTCCACCTCGGTTGAAGGGAGGAACGAAACCTTCTTTCTAAGGGTGTGGAAACCTCTCCCTAGTAGATGCGTTTCAAAACTGTGAGGCCAACAGCGATACGTAACGAGCAAAAGAGGACAATATTTGCTAGCGGTGACTTTGGATTGTTACTAACGGGATTAGAGCTGGACACTGTGAATTGAGAGGTCCTGGAGAAGGGAACAAGTGCCAAGGACGCTGGGTCCTGAAAGGAGTGGATTGTGAGATCCCACATCGGTTGGAGAGGGGAACGAAACATTCTTTGTAAGGGTGTGGAAACCTCTCCCTAGTAGACGAGTTTCAAAACTGTGAGGCCAACAGCGATACGTAACAAGCCAAAGAGGACAATATCTACTGGCAGTGGCCTTGGATTGTTACAAATGGGATTAGAGCTAGACACTATGAATTGAGAGGTCTTGGAGAAGGGAACAAGTGCCAATGAGGACGCTGGGTCTCGAAAGGGGTGAATTGTGAGATGCCACATCAGTTGGAGAGGGAAACGAAGCATTATTTATAAGGGTGTGGAAACCTCTCCTTAGTAGACACGTTTTAAAACTTTGAGGTGGATGAATCACTATACATTCTTTGCTGGGTCTCGAAAGGGGTGGATTGTGAGATGCTACATCAGTTGGAGAGGGAAACGAAGCATTATTTACAAGGGTGTGGAAACCTCTCCTTAGTAGACACGTTTTAAAACCTTGAGGTGGATGAATCACGATACATTCTTTGCTGGGTCTCGAAAGGGGTGGATTGTGAGATGCCACATCAGTTGGAGAGGGAAACGAAGCATTATTTATAAGGGTGTGGAAACCTCTCCTTAGTAGACACGTTTTAAAACTTTGAGGTGGATGAATCACTATACATTCTTTGCTGGGTCTCGAAAGGGGTGGATTGTGAGATGCTACATCAGTTGGAGAGGGAAACGAAGCATTATTTACAAGGGTGTGGAAACCTCTCCTTAGTAGACACGTTTTAAAACCTTGAGGTGGATGAATCACGATACATTCTTTGCTGGGTCTCGAAAGGGGTGGATTGTGAGATGCCACATCAGTTGGAGAGGGAAACGAAGCATTATTTATAAGGGTGTGGAAACCTCTCCTTAGACACGTTTTAAAACCTTGAGGTGGATGAATCACGATACATTCTTTGAATACTTGGGATGAAAAAACAAGCTTGATCATGTTCCTATTTTTTTCTTGATATAGACGAGAAGAACAGAAGAAGAGATGAAAAGGAAAATTCTGGTGAATACATATGGATCTGCTTTTCCATTGAAGATGGATTTTGAGAGGCAAATTCTTTCTCGGTAAGGCCACTCTTCTTGTATTGATGCTGTATCTCTCTTGGTGTGTTCTAAATTGGAGCACTTGTTTATTTTAACTTAAAACTATTGCAGATTTCAAAGGCCTCCAGGACCTATTCCATCTTCAATGTTGGGTTTGGAGGCTCTTACTGGAAGCTTGGATGACTTTGGCTTTGAAGATTATCTAAATGGTAAAATAAATCCATATAACTCATCTGATTCTGTTCTCTATTATACATTTTCATCATTAGGTAGAGCTTTTTCATTGCCTTAAATATTTCTTTTGAGCGTAATGAGTTTTTTTAAGACTATTATTAAGTCACCCAAGTGTCTACATGGTTGAGGAAAGGGGAGGGACCGAGTGATGTAATGTGTAAGGGTCGAAATCCATAGTCGGGTATGTATGTGCTGTGTGATTCTGCGGGGGTGTCACAACGCACTCTTGCGGCTACGGGACAACGATTGTACGACACTTGTTCTAACTCGGCAAACTGTCAGCCGTGAGAAATTCTGACTTCGTAGACTATGACAGCGTATACTAGAGCCTCAGGGCACGTTTAAGAGAAATGTTTGGAAAACGTGAGTGAGGAAATACGTTGAAAACAATTTGAAAGAAAACAATATTATAAGCTAAAAGCGATTAGGCACGACTTTGATAGCATGATTAGTCATATCCCTCTATAGTATATTTTGGGGCATTTTGAGCCCTGAGTGTGAACATGATTTTGGTAACCGGTCATACACCCCCATGTTGACACAACATGAAAGAGTAAAGTTCTATCTAAGATGAAAGCATGCAAAAGGGGTTTGGAATGGACATGCAGCCATGGACAAAACGTCCTGGACAAGCATGACTGGGACATCCGACATAAGGAGGATGAATTGCTTTGGCCATTTTTTCGCCCTTCTTTTTCACGTTGACTTAACATAATGAATCTCAATTGTGCAGTCCATCTGTTGCTTAAAATACCCATTTTAGATAATAGTCGTTGCCAGTATTAATCTATACACCTTGTTTATGTGAACGTGATTTGCAGACCCAAGGGAATCTGAATCTTTGAGGCCATTGGACATGCACCATGGAATGGAAGTCCGCCTTGGCCTGTCCAAGGGACCAGTTTGCCCAAGTTTCATATAATCTCATCTCAATTTCATTGTTGGCCTCAGTCTGCCCGTAATTTTGTTGACCTCTGTTTGTTTGTTGGTCAGCACCATCTTTGCTTCCTGTGAGCCAAACTATGAGTTTCATAGCCAATATCATCTGTTTGTTATCCCAACTTTTTATCTGATTTCTTATAAATAGATACCTTTGGCTTCAGTTCTTGATAGTGTTGTGATTTTGGGGATTTGTGATTGTGATTATTTGGATTTTTATGATTTTTTACAATTGCATGAGATCGGTGAAATTTGTTTAAATTCGTAACAGGAGAATGATACCAAGTGATTACGAAATAGTTAAAAGATCACTTCGATCACTCCAAAATATGTTTTTAATCATTAAAAATTAATTTAACGTTGATTCTCAATGATTAAAAACATGTTTCGGAGTTATTTTGTTTTGCGTCATTTTAAAGATTCATCTTCAATGCGATCAATGAATCATTGGACTCAATTACAAATAAAGGCAAGTTTCATTTTGATGAGAAGTCCATACACAGTGCAAGTACTTGTTCCATTTCAACTATGAACCACGTTTTCATCCTACTCTGCTGGCCCTCTGTAAACGTCACCTTTGTCGTTCGACCAAGCGATAACCGCAAGAATTACGAGGCCACCCAATACAACAACGAAGATACCCAATGAATTTATCAGCAAAGCCTCATTAGAATAGCGTAATATTACCTTACTGGTTTGAAGGAAGGTAGCTTTTTCCAACAATCCAGTAACAGTTGTAGCAATGCAAAGGCCATATATGTAAACGCCAAAGAAAACATGCCATGGCAACAGAGTAGCTCTGCTGTTTCTGGAGCCACCGGGGTACCAAAAGGTCACAAATCCTGCACCCCACTGTCCAAATGGAGCCACCCTAATTAATTAGAATCACGTAGCTCAACAAAAAGATAAAACATAGCAGCGGATATTACGGTTTACGAACCTGGATGCCAAACAAAAAGACAGAAACTAAGCCCAACCATGAATGTAGACTGTAAAAGTTTTCGATTCCCTTGTCATTGTGGAACTTCAAGGCAGCCCATATGCCAATCAGGCTTAAAAACAATGCAACAAACTGGAGTGCAAGATGAACTAGTTTCCTGAAGTTCTTGGTTCCTGAAACTGTCTTGTATGCTAACATGGCTGCATCAATATATCTAAGCAGGGTGAACAAAACCATTGAGAGCACCGGCGTGCTACGAAAATAACTCAAACTCGAGTTCGCGAATGATTTCAGAATACAAATCTCAAGAACATACCTTTAGTTGGGATGTAATTTCATAATCTATAACAAAGCAGTATTATAATTTCACATAATCTACATATGTATTCAAATTGCCAGTATAGAACATTGCATTAAAATCACTGTCCAGGAAGAACGAAAAATTATGTAAACTAATGCTTCAGACCATGATTTCAATCCAAAGAAAGAAGATATTTACCTTCACCATTTAGAAGAATAAGTCCAATCACCATAAGAACAGGATGAACCTACAAAACAAGAGCAACTTCACCAAATAAACGGGAAAGGAAAAGGAAAAATGAGAATTAAAAGGTAATGTTTCAATTATGTAAAGCATAAAGAAAGAATTCTATGTTGCATTAGCTCCCATCTTATTGAGCTGATAAACAAAATTCAGAGCACAGCTTGCTGACACGACAAGATTTCTATGTGCATATGGATTGTTTTACAGCACCAGACATGATCAGCTACTCAATATTCATCCCGAAATTTGTCACCAATTATCCAAACTCTAGAAAGTATAGATTCAATTCCTCTAGGCGTGCATCATCAATGAGTTTAGAGCATATTAATTTTCACGACATTAAACAGCCTTTTCAAGCTGAGCTAGTGGTAAGCACCGTTCTTGGTAGTTGCTATATGTCACGGTCATTTTTGTCCAAAACGTGTTGCCTATGGCTGCATGTTGGATGTCCCGGTCATGCTTGTCTAGGACGTGTTGTCCATGACCGCATGCCGGTTCCAAACCCCTTTTACATGCTTTCATTTTAGATAGGCCTTTCCTATTTTATGTTGTGTCAATGCTAGGTGTATGACTTGGTCACCAAAATCATGTCTATAATGCTAGGATTAAAATGCCCCAAAATCTATTATAGGGATGTGAATTGTTCTTACCTAGGTTATATGCTATCAAAGTCGATTGTTTCCAACTTATTTTCTTGATCACCTTTTCCAAAATATTTCTCTCAGAGACGTGACCCAAGGCTTCAACATACGCCGATATTATCTATAAAATTCGAATTTCACACGGTAGACTTGTTCCCTAGGTTAGAATAAGTGCAGCACAATCGCAGTCTCGCTGCCGCAAAAGTACGATTGTGACACTATACATCACCTAATTTTATTCCATACATCTCTATTGGTGAGAAAACAGATGGCGCCCAATTAATTTCAAACAAACAAAATCAACGAACTCAAGCCTATAAAACATGCGAATCAACTTTTAAAAAAACGGTAAAAGGATAAGAAAATCATTTCCAAATAAAGAGGAAGTAGCTAGTTACATTGAAGATGAGATCCTTGTTGTCTGAGCTAAGTGCCAAACCTCCACGGAAATGCAAGGTCCAAATGAACACAAGAGCTGCCACAACCATCCCGAGCACTCTGACAGCCATGAAAATCGGGAACTGAACAGCGGGAACCGCCATTGATTCTTCAGCAGAAGAGACAGTAGATGAAAGAATATGAATACTAGGATCTTCACCGGTGGAAATCGTGGCCAACTTCGAGGTAAATTTCAGGTGATCGAATGGAGTTTCAGGCGTGGATCTCCTTCATCGCCATGGGAGGGAAGGAATTTAAATTTAAGCTTAATTTTAGTAAAGAATATTTCAGGGAGAGGGTTTTTCCTTGACTAAGCTTTGCTTTGGAGTCACGAAATTTGGATTTATTTTTTTAAAATCAAATTAGAATATAGAAAAGTTGAAACGTTAAATTATAAATATTTTCAATACAGAATTTTTATTTTTATTTTGAAACAATTTTTGTAGTGAGTTATTCTATTAATTAATTAATTAATTATACACCATTAAATTACAAATTTTTGGATTATAAACTAATTTATCTTAAACTTTTAATTTCATTAAATTTAAAAAAAAATATGATAAATTATTCTATTAAATATAAAATTGAAATTTTAAAAATCTATTAAATACAAAATTAAAAATTAGGAAAATTAAGAACATTCTAGAACAAAAACTAAACATGGGCTTCATTTGTCTAAGCCCATTCTCCCTTTAAAAAAGCCCATTAACATTTTCTAATATTAGTCCAAATTTTTAAATGGTTTTATTTTATTTATTATTTTTCTCAATTTTATGTTTAATATTTAATTTAACCAATGTCAAGTATTTTAAAGTTCCCCATAATATATTTTGTGATTTAATTAATTTATTTATAACTACCACTAATATATAATAGCATTATATATCTTGATCAAGTATGGTATACTTTAATACCATATTAAAATGTTACAAGTCCAATAATTTCCGTAATAATTATTTTATTTTCTACCTAATATAAGTTTGTGTCCGTTTTATCCGGTCAATCATAAAATAAATTTTATGTGTCCGTTTTATCCGTTCAATCATAAAATAAATTTTATGACAGCCAATAAGAAATAATTAAATAAATTAATATTTTAAATGATAATTGATATCTTATAAGACTCAAATCTGACTAACTATTAAATTAAAAAAAAAGTTATAGCAAAATTATATATATATATATATATATATATATATTTCTCACTTTATTATGATATTAGTGTCAAAATTTTCATATTAATTATAATATGAATTATACCATATTAATTGACCTATTTTATTTTGGAAAAACTTCTAAAATTGTATAAATTTAAAAAAATAGAAAAATAGTATATTCCAACGGCAAAAAAAACGAGGATTCTTACAATAATTGGAAATATTTGATTGGTTAAAATATTAACATTTAATTTTCATAATTTCTATAAAGTTTTTAAATTAGTTTATTCCTAATTTTTGTAAACAAAAATTAGTTATTATTCATACGGTAGAATTTTTAAATAAAAATATATTATTATTTTATTAAGTTTGATAAAAATTAATTAAATTTGGATATTTATAATTACAAGGCTATATTTCCAATGATAATTTTTTATCCAAGCTGGCGGGACACGTGTCACGACTCGACTGGTCCAATAATTTATTCTGCGTGGTTGGAATTTGATTATTGGATAACTCTGACATTACTGGACGAATGTCCTTGAAAAATTTTGTAATATATAGAACTAATTAAAAATGTTGATTACGTACAGCTGTCATTTTAATTATTAATTCGAGGGAATTTTTTAAATTAAAAAAAAAAGGATAAATGCAATTTTTAAAAAAAATTAAAAATTAATTTTGAAACACTATTAAAAATTGATGTGCAGTCGTAAGTATATTTTAAAATTTTTTAGAAAAATTACAAAATATTATTAAGGTCTTTAGAATATTTTTTTTTGAGACAAAATAACTTTTTTTAAAATAAAATAATTAATATATAATTGTTCGTAACTCTTATCCGCCAACTCATCTTTTCCAACGAAGTACACCGTGGCATTCCCATTTTTTCCCCCACTTTTTCACTTGACACGTGCATTTTCTTTCATTTTCCATTTTACCCCTCCATTTTCTTTCTATTTACAACTCCTTCCTCACCCAACGGTCATTTTATCCTCCAGGGGTACTTTCGTCAGCGTAACGATGCACTGGAACTCGCACGCTCCGAACTGGAAAAGGCAGTGGCGTCTCGGATACAGTTTTTTCCGTCTGTGTAATTACTAAACTGCCCCCCGGCTATGATGGACGTGTTTTTGAAGCTTTTGCCCCATTTACAAACATTTTTTTGCATATATTTTTCTATTTATTATATTTTATAAAATAAAGTAATATTAGTTAATATAATAATTTTCTGTTAGGTAAAAATATCTTCTATCTCCGTCACATTTTATATTCGAATAATTTAATAGTAGAAAATTTGATATTTTTCTTTTTTTTTTTTAAAGAAAAAAATATTTTCCTCTTTCGTTATAAAATAGATTTGGAGTGTCTTTATTTTTTATTTTTATGTAATAAATTAATTTTAAATTTTCCTTACTATTTTAACCCATTAATTTTGTTTAGAATTATTGAAAAATTGAACGTTATTAATATGAGTTTAAATTTATCGGGTAATGAAGGGTAATATGGTAATTTGAGCGTGGAGTTGCGGCGGGGCCGTAGAAATTAACAAGTGGTTCGCGCAATAGCGCGCCAAAGGAGGCTGGAGATGGAGAAACATTAGAGAGGGGATCGGTTCGTTTTGTGAGACGTTGTTGGATTTCAAATCTCCGTTTCGCCCGGACATTCGGAATTCTGTTCACGTCCGGCCTTTGGCGCTCATAATAGAACTGGAATACACGAATGGTTAGCGGTTTGATTTTGGAAGTTCCTTCTGTTTTGTGTTCGCGACGGAATTCCGGCGGCTTCGACTGGGTCGGGTGAGGGCTGACTGAATATTCGTTGCTTAATTTGTTTAAATCCCCGTGTGTGTTTCATTGTTTTGGTTAAGGATTTAGTATTCTTTGTAGTTCGAGTCTTGGAAGCTGTGTGGGTTTTTGTGTTCACCCACCGAAATTTGGGTTTCGCATGCTTATGAAGTTGAACTCACGATCCGTGGAATTGTTGAGAGTTTCGTGATGTTTACGCCGCAGAAGGCTTGGTCTGGAGTCGATTCTGCCTCGAATCCCAACTCTGTTACTCCTAATTTGAGCCGCAGGGGTGATGGGATCAAGGGATCGGCTGAGGCGGCCGCCTTGGATCAAGAAGGGTTGGCTGAGAAGATCTACAGACTTGAAAACGAGGTTATTAGTTGATTTTGTGCACGATTTTGTGGAATATTCATGTTCTTGGTTCTATTAGTGGATTATTTTTTGTCAATTTAGATGAGTTAGGAGAAGGTGGCTCACACTCTCTTCTGATTTCTTCGCTTTGAACAGCTTTTTGAGTACCAATACAACATGGGGCTTCTCTTGATTGAGAAAAGGGATTGGACTTACAAATATGATGAGCTTAAACAAGCGTTGGCTGAAGCAAATGACACTCTTAAAAGAGAACAAATGGCCCATGTGATTGCAATATCTGATGCTGAGAAGCAAGAGGAAAATTTAAAGATCGCAATGGGCGTTGAGAAGGAGTGCGTTCTTGACGTATGGCTATAGCTTTTTATATCTTGTTTACTAACATATCTTGTGTATCCTATCGATTTTGTTGAGGATTGTTGGGAGGGAGTCCCACATTGGCTAATTTAGGGAATGAACGTGGGATTATAAGTAAGGAATACATCTCCATTGGTATGAGGCCTTTTGGGGAAGCCCAAAGCAAAGGCATGAGTGCTTATGCTCAAAGTGGACAACAATATCGTACCATTAATTAGTTGAACTCACTTTCCCTTATTTAGTTCATAATTTTTCTAGGTATATGTATTCCCATTGAATGTGCCTGTCCATCTGCATATGCACTTCTCTGTTCTGAGGTCCTCTTTCCTGGGTTACTTATTGATTAAACTGCTGGTATGTGAAATGTTGTCATTCAGCTGGAGAAGGCTTTACATGAGATGCGTGCAGAAAACGCTGAACTTAAGTTTACAGGTGACTCAAAGCTAGCTGAAGCTAATGCTTTAGTAACTAGCATTGAAGAAAAATCTTTGGAAGTGGTGGCGAAACTGCGTGCTGCAGATGCAAAACTTGCTGAGGTGAGCGGGAAGAATTCAGAGGTGGAAAGGAAGCTGCAAGATCTGGAGGCTCGGGAAGGTGCACTTAGAAGGGATCGTCTATCCTTCAATGCAGAGTACGCACTCCTCTCTGATAAACTTGTAATTTTCTCAAGAACCAAAAAAATATAATTTTAAAATGGTATTTTCAACATTGGCTTTTGTTAGACAGGAAGCTCATGAGGCTACGTTGTCTAAACAACGCGATGATTTGCGGGAATGGGAAAGAAAGCAGCAAGATGCAGAAGAGAGGCTTGCCAAGGGTCAAACAATTCTTAATCAGCGAGAGGAGAGGGCAAATGGGAACGACGGGATGGTGAAGCAGAAAGAGAGAGATCTTGAAGAGGCTCGGAAGAAAATCGAGTCTGCTAATTTAGCTCTGAAAAGGAAGGAAGAAGATATAAGTAGTAGACTAGCAAACATAGCTTTGAAAGAGCAGGCTAGTACCTTTCTTCAAGCACAGCAAAAGATATGCAGTGAATTATATTTACAGGTTTTAATATTACTGTTTCTTCTGGATGCAGGAATCCGATGCATTGAAAGTTACTTTGGAGATTAAAGAGAAGGAGTTACTCGTGTTAGAAGAAAAGATTAGTGCTCGTGAAAAGGCAAGTTTTGTCACTCCACTTGCTGTATGGAATCTACGTGAGAATCGTATAGTTTTTTATGGCAGCTTCTAAATGCATCTCATTTACGATCACACTGGTTTGATTTCGTTTGAGTTATAATATATATTTTTATCTCCTATGAAAGATTGGTAGTTGCTAAGTTCGACCGAACTGGTTTTATGCTCATCGGATTAGTTTGATTTTGGTTGATATCAACTGAACCCTGGTATATGTTAGGGAAAGTAGCCTCTTTTACTCTTCTCAGGGAAATACAGTACCTGGTAACATTTGAAATAGTCTAATTTTATTTTTAACCACTGAAATGTCAACAGGTTGAGATTCAAAAACTTCTTGATGAACACAATGTCATTTTAGATGCAAAGAAAGTCGAGTTTGAGCTTGAAATTGATCGAAAGAGAAAATCATTTGATGAAGAATTGAAAAACAAAGTGTCTGAAGTGGAGAAAAAGGAAGCTGAAATCAAGCACATGGAGGAAAAGGTTGGGAAACAAGAGCAGGCACTCGAAAAGAGAACGGAGAAGTTCAAGGAGAAAGAGGCAGACTATGATACAAAGCTCAAAGCTTTGAAAGAAAGGGTGAAGGCTACGAAATCGGAGGCGGAGAAGCTTGAGGTGGAGAAGAAACAATTGCTCACTGATAAAGAGGATCTGATAAGTTTAAAGGCGGAAATGGAGAAGATTAGATTCGAAAATGATGCACGACTGTCGAAATTACATGAAGAGAGGGAAAGTCTTAAAGTGAGCGAGACAGAAAGGTCTGATTTTCTTGTTTTGCAGTCAGAATTGAAACAAGAGGTTGAGAAGTATAGGCAACAGAAAGAACTATTGCTGAAGAAAGAAGAGGATTTGAAGCAGCAGAAAGAAAATTTTGAAAGAGAATGGGAAGAGCTGGATGAGAAAAGAGCTTTGGCTGAGCAAGAGAGGAAGACCCTTTTGCAGCAAAAGGAAGAATTTGAAAAAAGGATCTTCTCTGAGGAGGAAAGGTTGAAAAATGAGCGATCAGAAACGGAAGCTTATATCGATAGAGAGCAGGAAGATCTAAAGTTAGCCCGAGAGTCCTTTGTAGCTAGTATGGAGCATGAGAAATCCGCTGTTGCTGAAAAAGCTCGAAGTGAGAAAAGTCGAATGATGCATGATTTTGAACTACGAAAAAGAGAACTCGAATCTGCCATGCAGAATCGAGTGGAAGAAATGGAAAGAGAATTCCGTGAGAAAGAGAAGCGGTTTATAGAAGAGAAGGAGAGAGAGTTGGAGAATATTAAGTTTTTAAGAGATGTTGCGAGAAGAGGAATGGACGAGCTGAAACTCGAGAGACTTAAAACTGAGAAAGAAAAGCAGGAAACTATAGCTAATAAAGAACATTTGGGAAGGCAGAGAATTGAAATACGTAAGGACATTGAAGAGCTTCTCGAACTTAGCAATAAGTTGAAAGACCAGCGAGAACGACTTATTGTGGAGCGAGATCGTTTTTTGTCATATGTTGACAAACGCAAGACCTGCAAGAACTGTGGGGAAACAGCATCTGCATTTATGCTTTCAGATTTTCGATATTTGGATAGTATTGAAAATGCTGATGTTCTTAATCTGCCTGGACTGCCTGGACTGCCTGATAGATACATGGAAATTCAAGGACTCCAGGCGTTTCCTGGTGGAGCTCTGGGTATTTCTGATGTGCGAAACGGGGAACTGACTCCGGGCGTAGCTGGTCCAAAATCTCGTGTTTCTGGTGGAACCATTTCTTGGCTTCGTAAGTGCACGTCTAAGATTTTTAAGTTCTCTCCAGGTAAAAAGATTGCATCTCCAGCTGAGAAACAGGATGATGAGGCACCAAAGAAAGATGAACATGATGAGGCAGAGTTATCTATTGCAATTGCAAGTGATTCCCTTGATTACAAGAGAGTTCAGTCTGATGTTAGTGGCAGGGAGGTTGAACCAAGCCGGAATTCAACTGATGATCAAAGTAACATTGTTACTAAGGCACCAGAAGTTGCAGTCGATTCCCAACCTTCTGACGTAAGGGTAGCAAATCAGCGAAAACTACGTCCCAGGAGAGAAAAGCCTAAAGTCGGTAGAACTCGGTCGGTTAAGGCAGTTGTTGAAGATGCTAAGGCTATAGTTGGGGGACGTCAGCAAATTCAACAGGTTGAGTATCCAAATGGATATGCTGAGGATTCTAGTCAGCTGAATGAGAGTCGAGATGAATCTAGTCTTGCTAGCAAAGGCACGCAAGGGAATTCGCGGAAGAGGACACGCGCTAATTCATCTCAAATCATGGATGAGAATGATCATGATGACAGTGAGGTACGCTCTGGCAGTGTCGTGGAAGTTCAACCACGAAAAAGGCGACAGAAGGCTGCCCCAGCTGTGCGAGCTCCCGAAAAACGATACAATCTCCGGCGAACTAAAGCGTGAGATTCTGATTGTTCCTTTGTTATTTAGGTTGGAAAAACTGGGAAAAAATAACTGAAAGGCGTAGGTCGTTACACCACGAATGCCCTACCCATGCCCTCTATACATTTTAGTTTTGATATGTATTTTCATACAAGTTATTAACTTATCTTATCTGATTTGATTTTTTTCAGTGCTTCTAAGGACCCTTCTACCGTTAATAAAGAAAAGGAAGAAGATGCTCCTGTTAATCGTACAGCGGAAGACGTTCACCATTCAAAAGTTCGTCCTACACCATCAATGGGGGTCACTAGCAACAGTGCTGGAAGCACTCATCTCGTAAGAGTACGGTTTAATCCTAGTATCTAGTTGAGCGTCACGATTTCGAACCTGTATTTCCTTTAATGTTTGTCTAGACTCTGTATATGATCTTGACTTCTATTTTCGCACTACGGAAACTCATTTCGTATCGCTTTTTTTCCCTAGAAAAAACCATTCGATACATGTCGTTATTTCATTTTGTCTCGACTTCGGTTGGTTTTGACCTTCCATCCTACATTCAATGTTGTATCTATCAGCTGCCAACTGTGGCATGGCTCATGATGAATCAATGTTTTTGCTGATTGAACTCTGGTAATTGATAATTTAATGTCCTGGTCTTTCATTGTGCAGCATGAGAGAGTTGGAGATGGTCAAGACGATGTTATTGCTGGCACGTCCAAAAACTCAACTGATATGGTATCTCTGAGTGAGGAAGTGAAAGCAGGCAAGGACGTGAACCCTGGCCAATACAAAAGTGAATCTTGTGAGGAAGTTGGAGATGAAGATGAAGAAGAGTCAAATCATCCAGGTGAAGTTTCAATAGCAAAGAAGCTTTGGATGTTCACCACAACATGAAGTTTCAATATTGTTGACTGTTGACTAAACATTAATGACCCCTTCTTAGTTAGTATGGTGCCCAAATAGACCGAATTGAGCGGAGCGGATTTGTAAAGTAGGTTAACAAAACCTCGATTTTGTCGGATTTATATGTCTGTAACAACCCAAGTCTACCGTTAGCAAATATTGTCCTCTTTAGGTTTTTTCTTTCGAGCTTCTCCTCCAAATTTTTAAATGAGTCTGTTAGGAGTTTTTACACCCTTGTAAAAATGTTTCGTCTCCTCTCCAATCCACTCCCTTCAAGGCCAACATCCTCACTACACTTTTCTCCTCTCCAACGATGTGGATTTCATAATGTCTTTATTAGTTGAACGGTTCATATTTTCAATTAATTTTAGTTGTTCACCTATTGGATTATAATTTTACGTTTCACATGACAAAGATGACAAATTTATAGGCATAGAATGGTCCTAAACATAATCATTAATTAACCTTTTCGAATTAATGTGTTAGATACCGAAAATATTAATTAACCTTTTAGAATTAATGGGTGTAGACGTTGAAAATATTTATTGCCACCCTTCACCAAATCTATTTTCACCTTTATAATTAATAAATTTTAATACTACATCGTACTTATACTGCAAATAATAATAATAATTAGCATTTAATTATTATTTATTCATTAATTTTTAACTAAATACTTTTTTAATTTGGATTCTATTCTTGTGTATGAAGGTAAATCAAGTTTGGGCAAAGCATCTTTTGAAAGGAAATTTTTTTTTGTGTATGAGAAGACTACTTCTTGATTACGTCATATTTCAAGACTCGATTTATGGATATTCATTTTCTAAATTAATCTAAATATGATATTATTACTAAAAACATTTATTTACCGGTCAAACAAGATAAAGTCAACCATATAAATAGAACAACCAGTTAATAAAATTGTTGATTTAATTGACATTTTTTTAAAAATTTACTAAGTTAATTAGATATAATATACCCGAAAAATTAAAATAATATTAAAAATAAGAAAAAACATAAATTAAAATAATAAAGTTGACTCAGCACATTCACGTCCAACTCATAACTAAATTAAATTAAAATAAATAAATAAATATATTAAAGGGAGATGGAAAATGATGGCTGGGAACATGAAAAAGAAAGGGAATCACATGGGACAAAAATATATTTAAATAAATAATTGGAGAAAAAATATATTTAATAATATGTAATTGTTCTTAATTCTTATCTTCCTTCCCACCTTCCTTCAAACCTTTTTCAAACCCCTCCTCTACCAGTACACCGTGGAATTCCCCTTCCTTTTTTAACTTTTTTTTTTGTTTTTCATTTGCCACGTGTACTTTCTCCCATTTCTCATTTTTACCCCTCCCTTTTCCTTCTATTTACTACCCCTTTCTCACCCAACGGCCATTTTTTCCTCCGAGGGTACTTTCGTCAGCGCGTACAATGCACTGAATCTCGCACGCTCCGAACTGGAAAAGGCAGCGGCGTCTCTGATGTGGGTTTTTTTGGTCTGTGAAATTCCTAAACTACCCCTGGCGGCGTGGAGTTTTCCTGGTCAATGAGGTTGGCTGCTGCGTCTATCAACTTTTTTTTTTCCTCATAAAATAAATATTTAAAAATAGAGTGAGGTTTATAAAATAAATAGAAAATTATAAGAGAGTATTTTCCTTCTTAATTTTTCACGTAAAAGGGTCATTTTAAAAAAAAAAAAAAAAAAAAATCTGATAATTATCGAATACATATTTGGAAAATGAATTTTAAATTTAAAAAGTAGAGAAGGGTAAGATGGTAATTTGGGGGTGGAGTTTGCGGTCGGGGCCCGTAGAAATAAACAAGTGGTCCGCACAAAAGCGCACAAAGGCAGGCTGGAGATAGATAGATAGAAAGATTAGAGAGAGGGGGGGGATCGGTTCGATTTGTGAGACGTTGTCGGATTTCAAATCTTCATTTCGCCTGAATTTGGGAATTCCGTTCACGTCCGGCCTAGGGCGTTCTTAATAGAACTGGAATACGCGGAAGGTTGAGGGTTTGATTTCAAGTTTAGTTTGTTTGATTTGGTTATTTGGATTAGATTNGAATTCGGGGGCTTCGCTTGCGGTGGGTTTGGGCTAACGGATTATTCGTTACGTATCTTGTTTGAATCTCCTCGTGTGTTTCTTTGTATCTTTGGGTTGAGGGGTTAGTAGTTCGAGTCTTGGGGAGTTGTGAGGGTTTTTGTGCCCACCCTCCGTTGAATTTTGGGTTTCGCACGCTTATGAAGTTGAATTCACGATCCCTGGAATTGGGTTTAGTTCCGAAGTTGGTGCTGTTGAGAGTTTCGTGATGTTTACGCCGCAGAAGGCTTGGTCTGGTTGGCCCCTCACGCCCAAGACCGGGGCCCAGAAGGGTGGAGCCGGTTCTGCCTCGAATCCTAACTCTGTTACTCCTAACTTGAGCCGCAGGGGTGATGGGATCAAGGGGAAGACCGTTGCTTTTGGTGAAACTGCGACGCCTCTTTCAGGTACTGTAGTTGAAAATGGGAGAGACATGTTTGTGGGGTCGGCTGAGGCGGCCGCCTTGGACCAAGAAGGGTTTGCTGAGAAGATCTCGAGACTTGAAAACGAGGTCAGTTGATTTTGTTCACGATCTTGTTGATTATTCATGTACTTGCTTCTTTAAGTGGATTATTTTCGTTAATTTAGATAACTTAGGAGCATCTGTTTCGCAATGTCGTTCAGAGTTGAAGTAGTTTGTTCTTATGGTTTCTTGCTCGCCTTGTGCCATGAATTGGAAACCAATAGTATAGTTACATTATGTGGATAATGGAGTTGCGGGCCCTAGAATAGGATATGTAACTAAGTTGGTTTATGTAGTATTATGAGCTAATGGTTTCTTCTTTTAATTTTTGGTGCAACGTGGAGTTACCGATCTGGTGTTTCTTATTTATAAGCATCTTAACTTTTTCCAGTTCAGCTTTATTGAGTTTCGCCAGGTGTTTGGGAGCAGTATATTTTTACATAATACCCACGCGTCAGGTGAACTAATTATAGTTTGTAACTCTCTTCCAATTTTGTCGTCTTAAACAGCTTTTTGAGTACCAGTACAACATGGGGCTTCTCTTGATTGAGAAAAAGGATTGGGCTTTAAAATATGAAGAGCTTAAACAAGCATTGGCTGAAGCAAACGACACTATCAAAAGAGAACAAATGGCCCATATGATTGCAATATCTGATGCTGAAAAGCAAGAGGAAAGTTTAAAAAAGGCATTGGGGGTTGAGAAGGAGTGCGTTCTTGATGTAAGGCCCTAGCTTTCTGTATCTTGTTTATTAACATATCATTTGCATCCCTATGGTGTCAATTCGCTTTGACATTCCTCTCTCGTTATCGGTCTTATTATTAACCTCCTACCTTTTGGCATGTTTTCTATTTGCATCTTGTTAATGGAACTTTGTAAAGATGTATGACTTTGGAGATTTGTGTATTAGGTAATAGCCTAACTGCAAATTTGGTTATTTTTGTAGTGTAAGTTCCAGTTGGGACATTGTACTGGCTTGAGTCCTTTTGGGTACTTGAATGAACTACCTTGGTTTCTGCCTGCTGGAATGATGGCTTTTAAGATTACCTGATGGGATCGTATTGACTCTGTTTTTAACGTTTTATGTTTTTTCCTATTTCCACGTAAGCTCATTTTTTTCGAGAAAAAAGTATTTAAGATTACCCGATGGGATCGTATTGACTGATGTTTCAATGAGTGATTTTTGAAGAAGGGAGGGAAGGAAATTATTTGGATAGAGATGATCATGGGAAGGGGGATGTTCCATACAATTTAATGAAATGTATATTTACTGTTCTACATATGACCATTTGCATTAGCGGGACTATATTTCAAGTTCTCTCCTTTTCTTTCTATTTAGGGAAAGCGGGGTCTTGAGGATGAGGGCTTGAATTGTTTGAACTCATTTTCCCTTATCTAGTGTATAATTTGTATAGGTAAATGCATTCCCATTAAATGAGCCTGTCCACCTGCATATGCACTCCTCTCTTCAGAGGTCTTTTCGGGGTTACTTAATGATTGAATTGCTGTTATGTGAAATATTTCCATGCAGCTGGAGAAGGCTTTACGTGAGATGCGTGCAGAAAATGCTGAAATTAAGTTCATAGGTGACTCAAAGCTATCTGAAGCCAATGCTTTAGTAACTAGCATTGAAGAAAAATCTTTGGAGGTGGAGGCAAAACTTCGTGCTGCTGATGCAAAACTTGCTGAGGTGAGCCGGAAGAACTCAGAGGTGGAAAGGAAGCTGCAAGATCTGGAGGCTCGGGAAGGTGCACTTAGGAGGGATCGTCTATCCTTCAATGCAGAGTATGCACCATTCTCAGATAATTGTCTTAAATCTTATCGCATTCTTGTAATTTTTCTCTAGAACCAAAAGTACACAAGTTTAAAATGATGTTTTCAATTTTGACTTTTGTTAGACGAGAAGCTCTCGAGGCTACATTGTCTAAACAGCGCGATGATTTACGGGAATGGGAAAGAAAGCAGCAAGATGCAGAAGAGAGGCTTGCCAAGGGTCAAACAATTCTTAATCAGCGAGAGGAGAGGGCTAATGAGAATGATAGGATGGTGAAACAGAAAGAGAGAGATCTTGAAGAGACTCAGAAGAAAATTGAGTCTGCTAATTTAGCTCTGAAAAGGAAAGAAGAAGATATAAGTAGTAGGCTAGCTAACATAGCTTTGAAAGAGCAGGCTAGTACCTTTCTTCAAGCAACCAACAGATACGCAGTGAATTATATTTACAGGTTTTAATATTACTGTTTCTTCTGGATGCAGGAATCCGATGCATTGAAAGTTACTTTGGAGATTAAAGAGAAGGAGTTACTTGTGTTAGAAGAAAAGCTTAGTGCTCGTGAAAAGGTAAGTTTTGTCACTCCACTTGCTGTATGGAATCTACGTGAGAACCGTATAGTTTTTTATGGCAGCTTCTGAATGCATCTCTTTTTCGATCAAACTGGTTTGATTTTGTTTGAGTTATAATATATTTTTATCTCCTATGAAAGATTGGTAGTTGCTAAGTTCGACCGAACTGGTTTTAATGCTCATCGGATTAGTTTGATTTTGGTTGATATCAACTGAACCCTGGTATATGTTAAGGGAAAGTAGCCTCTTTTACTCTTCTCAGGGATTTCATCGTCAAATTTTATTTCCAAAGAAGAGAAATACAGTACCTGGTAACATTTGAAATAGTCTAATTGTATTTTTAACCACTGCAATGTGAACAGGTTGAGATTCAAAAACTTCTTGATGAACACAATGCCATTTTAGATGCAAAGAAAGTTGAGTTTGAGCTGGAAATTGATCAAAAGAGAAAATCTTTAGATGAAGAATTGAAAAACAAAGTGTCTGAAGTGGAGAAAAAGGAAGCTGAAATCAAGCACATGGAGGAAAAGGTTGCTAAAAGAGAGCAGGCACTCGAAAAGAGAACAGAGAAGTTCAAGGAGAAAGAGGCAGACTATGATACAAAGCTCAAGGCTTTGAAAGAAAGAGAGAAGTCAATGAAAACTGAGGAGAAGAAGCTTGAGGCAGAGAAGAAACAATTGCTCACTGATAAAGAGGATCTGATCAGTTTAATGGCTGAAGTGGAGAAGATTAGAGCGGAGAATGAAGCACAACTGTTGAAATTACATGAAGAGAAGGAAAGTCTTAAAGTGAGTGAGACAGAGAAGTCTGATTTCCTCCGTTTGCAGTCTGAATTGAAACAAGAGATAGAGAAGTACAGGGAACAGAAAGAACTACTGCTGAAGGAAGCAGAGGATTTGAAGCAGCAGAAAGAAACTTTTGAGAGAGAATGGGAAGAGCTGGATGAGAAAAGAGCTCAGGTTGAGAAAGAGCAGAAGACTCTTTTGCAGCAAAAGGAAGAATTTGAAAAAAGGATCTTCTCTGAGGAGGAAAGGTTGAGAAATGAGCGAGCAGAAACTGAAGCTTATATCCTTAGGGAGCAGGAAGATCTAAAGTTAGCCCAAGAATCCTTTGCAGCTAGTATGGAGCATGAGAAATCCGCCATTGCTGAAAAAGCTCAAAGTGATAGAAGCCAAATGTTGCATGATTTTGAACTACAAAAAAGAGAACTAGAATCTTCCATGCAGAATCGGGTCGAAGAAATGGAAAGAGAATTCCGTGAGAAAGAGAAATTGTTTAAGGAAGAGAAGGAGAGAGAGTTGGAGAATATTAAATTTTTAAGAGATGTAGCTAGAAGAGACATGGAGGAACTGAAACTCGAGAGACTCAAAACTGATAAAGAAAAACAGGAAGCTGAAGCTAATAAAGAACATTTGGAAAAGCAGAGAATTGAGATACGTAAGGACATTGAAGAGCTTCTCGAACTTAGCAATAAGTTGAAAAACCAGCGAGAACGGCTTGTGGAGGAGAGAGATCGCTTTATTTCATATGTTGACAAACTCATGACCTGCAAGAACTGTGGGGAAACTGCATCTGAGTTTGTGCTTTCAGATTTACAATCTTTGGGTGGTATTGAAAATGCTGATGTTCTTAATCTGCCCGGACTTCCTGATAGATATATGGAAATTCAAGGACTGCATGTGTCTCCAGGTGGAACTCTGGGTATTTCTGATGTGCGAAATGGTGAACTGACTCCAGGCGCAGCTGGTCCAACACCTCATACTTCTAGTGGAACCATTTCTTGGCTTCGTAAGTGCACGTCTAAGATTTTTAAGTTCTCTCCAAGTAAAAAGATTGCATCTCCAGCATTTGAGAAACAGGATGATGACGAGGCACCAATATCAGACGAACATGATGTTCCGGCCGAACCTTCCAAGAGAGTATCTGCAAGTGAAGAGGAGGCAGAGTTATCTCTTGCAATTGCAAGTGATTCTCTTGACGACAAGAGAGTTCAGTCTGATGTTAGTGGCAGGGAGGTTGAACCAAGCCTGAATCTTTCAACTGATGATCAAAGTAACGTTAATAGTAAGGCACCAGAAGTTGCAGTTGATTCCCAACCTTCTGCCACAAGGGTAGTAAATCAGCGAAAACTACGTCCCAGGAGAGAAAAGCCTAAAATCAGTAGAACTCGCTCTGTTAAGGCGGTTGTTGAAGAATCTAAGGCTATAATTGGGGAACTTCAGCAAACGGTTGAGTATCCAAATGGAAATGCTGAGGATTCTAGTCAGCTGAATAATGAGAGTCGGGATGAATCTAGTCTTGCTGGCAAAGGCACACGAAGGAATTTGAGGAAGAGAACACACGCTAATTCATCTCAAATCATGGGTGAGAATGATAATGATGACAGTGAGGTACGCTCTGGCAGTGTTGTTGAAGGTCAACCACGGAAAAGGCGACAGAGGGCTGTCCCCGCTGTGCGAGCTCCCGAAAAACGATACAATCTCCGGCGAACTAAAGCGTAAGATTCTGATTGTTCCTTTGTTATCTATGTAGGGAGAACTAGGGGAAAAAAAAAAAAAACTGATAGGCTAGATTATTACACCATGTCACCCTACCCATGCCCCTAATTCGTGTTATGGTGCATATGCGTGGTTACGGTGGCACCCACCTTCCCATAGCCCCAACCCAACCTGCCTGAAAAAAACTATGTATATGTGCATGGCCCTTTGAAGTTATTGATCTTTACTCTACATTTTAATTTTGTGATGCCATTTTAAGACAAGTTATAATTTGTCTTTCATCTGATTTGGGTTTTTTGCTACTTAATCTATTCAGTGTAGGTGCTTCTAAAGACCCATCTAACATTAGTAAAGGAAATGAAGAAGATGCTCCTGTTAATCGTACAGAGGAAGACGTTCACTATTCAAAAGCTCGTCCTACACCATCAATGGGGGTTGCCAGCGACAATGCTGGAAGCACTTACCTTGTAAGGGTACGGTTCAATCCTAGTTTCTTGTTGAGCATCATGATTTTGAACCTCTATTTCTTTCAATGTTCGTCTAATTTCAGTATATGAGCTCGTCTTTTATCTTTTTTCGTTCATATTAGTCTTGCATATTCTTCTTTAATCTTAAAGCGTGTACTCCATTTGCAATACTGAAGCTTATTTCTTATCGAGTTCTTTTCCCTAGAAAAACCAATCTGTATAGGAGATAGGTTATGTCGTTCTTTCATTTCGATCGTTTTAATTTGTCTCAACTTCGGTTTGGTTTTGGCCTTTCCCTCGACACTCAATGATGCAGCAATGTGAATGCTGATTCAACTCTGGGGATCGTTAGTTAATGTCATGGTCTTTTATTGTGCAGTGTGGTACTGTTGGAGATAATCAAGATGTCACTATTGCTGGTACGTCGAAAAATTCAACTGATATGGTATCTCTGAGTGAAGAAGTGAACGGGTCACCGGAAATTGCAGGCAAGTACGGCGATCGCGGGAAATACAAAAGTGAATCTTGTGATGAAGATGATGATGATGATGAAGAAGAGTCGGAACATCCAGGTGAAGCTTCCATAGGGAAGAAGCTGTGGACCTTTTTCACAACGTGACCATTTGACCTGCCCTTCTTATAATAATGTTGACTGTTGAAGATGGGTAAGTGGGTCAACTTGTGTAGGATTGATTTGATGATGGTAGGGAGAGAAGGTTTAGGATGTGTAACAAGAATTCAAATGTAGTTAGAACTACGAATTTGTGAGGGCAGGGGGATTTGCTTTCTACTTCCTTCCCCCTCTTTTTTTCTTCTTTTAGGATTCAGGATACTCCAGCCATTTTATATATTGACACTCTCTATCCTTAGCGCTAGTTATTTGACGTTACGGTAGCCGCTGACCCGTGGATTCTCGGCTATGCCCCCGAAATTTGTTTGTATCAAAATGTTTGCCTCTATGTTAGTTCTTGAATGATTTTGTTTTAACCTTATTGATTTGATTCCCTTTCTCACCCTTGTTCTACAATAAATGTGTTTGGTAGACGGTTTTTGTGGGATGATCTATTAAGATTTTGCTCTCCTCTTGCTTTCTACAACAATTGTTTCTGTTCATCTTGTTTGAAAATGATTGCATTATGAACAGAAGGGCCAAAACTGAACTGTACTTCGAGTCGAATCGAGTACGATTCTTTTGAGTATTACTTGCTGACGATGAGTTGTTCTCATTAGGACAATTGAAGATCCATCCTGGTAATAACACAATAAGATAAATGATACTACAACTCGTTCTTCGGACTATACGGTTTTTTTCGAATGAAACAAACAATGCTAGTCTTTCCCTCACCTAAAATCATATTTTTGGTCCGACCTGAGAATCATTCAAAAGAATGTTCCTGTCGAATCCTGTCATCTCGATGTAGTATTCTCGATATTCAGTTATCTCTCTAAGTGAATAACCCATATACAACAGAAGGTGCAAATTCATCAACTAATGTCTCAGTTTCACCAAACTATGATTCTTTTATACACGTTCTATCTCTCGTTTGTTTCAGAAACTTCCTCTGTCAACTGCCTGCAAGGTTAAATATTCTTCACCAGCTTTGAAATAAAAACGTCAAGTCTACTTCACACCCACAATTCTTTCAGAATGTTTGTTTCTACAGAATCTGTTGATTCCCAAATATCAGCGTCTTCTAGGTGGCGAAAACGGGGAGGAACTGTAAGAGCCATATCTCGAGTAATCATCGTCAAGCCGTGGGCTTTTTCTACCTCTATCCGAGTGGAGCCTCCCCAAATTTTGGCTCCTTGATGTTGAAAAATTATCTCTTGGACTACGGGAGCCATAACTAGATTCGTGACCGCCATACCTTGGAGTGAAGATGGTAGGACTTTTTACCGAGTCAACACCGGGAGGCCTGTAATCTCGGTAGTCCCGGGACCAACGTTGTTGATGGTGATCATTTCCCCTCCCATCATGTTCTATGTGATGGTTCAAGCGCTGGCTTGACCGCTTTCTAGGGAGATCTGAACTCAAAGGTTCAGCAGACCAAAGTCTTTCATCTGCACTTTCTGGGATTGGAGCATTGATTCCAGGAAATTCAACGCTCATTTTCTTTCCTGGTTTACGGTACTCTGGCTCAGTAATTTCCCCATCTTCCTGTTCGTCACCTTTCTCATCAGCATATATTGTAATCCCTGATGGCTGATCCTCATCTTCCGGATCTGAAAGATCACAAGTTTTTACTGCCATTAAATAGTGAACAGAACATTGCAGATCATAATAGATTTATTAATTTCTTGTTTGTTATTTTATAATGGTTAATTTTTTTTTTATCCTAGTAATCATTCTAGTGGGAAATTATATTTAGCTTAAAACACAAACAAGTTTTTACTGCATGAGAGTGATTTTGAAACATGTTCTTTTTTTCAACGGAAGAGCTACCTCTCATTGATAAAAATAAAAGAACATTGGAAGGCAATAAAAACATTAAAATGACTAGATTGAAGACAAAGCAGCACAGATAACTTAATGTAATTACCTAGATATCCAGGTGGGTAGCCCAGCTCTCGCATTCTGTTAAGCCAAGGGGGTGGATCAAGCTCCTGAATAGTGAAAGGCATATCAAAAAACATAGCCACATATTGATTCCAACTCAAAAATCAAAATTTCCTATTAGTAAAATCACTACTGAATTATGCATATGATTTTCAAACCATATGCCAATCTTTATCAATTTCTAAATTTTGGTTTTATTTGATCTAAAATGACTGTTTATTTATGGCAGATGACAGTCAAGAGCCAAACAGATCCAGAGATAACCTAAGCCCTCGCGAAATTCCTAATTTTCCATCATCAGGAGGAACCCTTAAGATCCAAAAGGACAAACTATCAGCAAGGCAAAAGAGAATAGAAGCTCAGAAAGGTGTCAACCCACATCAGAAGAATACAGCCCGAGTAACTCCATGACAAGCCATGAAGGAAGTAATTCTTAAAAACAAGATAGTTATAATACCTTGAGACCTAACAGTTGCCGTGTTTCAGCATCAAGAGCTCCTGGCCTCAAATCATCATACTTCCCGCCACGTGAACTCTGATAATATCGAGTTGAATTCCGGGAGCCAGAGCTATTATGTTTTTTATACATATTGCGAGCATTATTAACAGCAGCATTATCTCGAGGCTTTCGACAATCCTTTAAGGAATGGTTGTAAGAACCACAATTGAAACAACGGCTAGCATCATCAATTATCTTCTGACCTCTAGAAAGTTTTCCATAGAAAATAAAGAAAAAGAAGAACAAAAAAAAAAAAAAAAACAACAAGTTCAAAGTGTAGTAGTAAAAGGGTAACGATTAAAAAAGCACTAATGGAAAGACACAAAACCAAGTATAAATAAGCCCATATTAGTATTCATGTACTTTGCAAAACTAAAAAGATAAAACTATTATGAAGAATCCTTTCATTTCCATTGCCATGAAAAACAAGGAAATCAAGGACTAGATTTTATTTTAATATAAAGCTGCCTCATTCTTTAGATTTGCTTGTCCCCTGCTGTTAACTTTAACCATCAACAGTGGTGAATAAAGAGAATTTACCCTTCCGCATTACTCGAATCATTGGCTGAAGTCAGTCCCAAAGTGAATCCCCGATCGTATAGCGGCACCGAATTATCATCTATAGGAACAAAATTTTGCTGCTGTTCACTTGTTTGGTTGTCAATCCAGAAAGTCTGCAGTTAAACCAATGATTAAGAAGAAAAATTCAGGAAGTAGCTAAAAAAACAAGAGAGGAAGGAAAAGCTAATGAATAATTCACAAATTCTTTACCACAAAATAACATACGTAGAACGAACCATAAAAGGAAAATAGGTTTAGTTTGTCTCCAGCATCAAACTGAATAAAGGATAATAAAGTAAACAAAAAGAAAGTTTATCAACATGTTCTCATATTGCGAATCAAAACGTCCCCATGTTGTTATTGGCATTAACTTTATGTGTAGCCTAGTTATCCATACACCTGCTTTAATTGCTACCAGCAATTCAAATTTTCAAATATGATGGTCTGTGGTCATACAAACACAAAACAAGAAAGTTTCAAGAGTTAAGCTCCTAGAAGAACTTCTAGTTTATCTTTTCCCACACAGGGGATAGAGAAAAAGAATGAAAAAGGGAAGTCCAAATTAGAACATTTCCTCTTAACTTAAGATTCAGCATAAAAGATATAAGTAGAAAACTGCTGCTAACTAAACCCAAAAGTAGAAACACCATTCAGATCGAGATAAACATAGGTCAAAAAGCTCAAATATAAACGTTAATGAACAAAGAGATAGAAAGTCACCACTGCTGAAGTCTTCTTTGTGCCGACACGTAGAGCAGGAAAGAAGGTCTCTTCTCCAGATTCTAGGTTTTCAGATTCTTTATCACCCTGAACAGAGAAACAGAAAAGTTCAATTAGCTTTCTCCACCCCTCCACCACAACGAACACACAGAAACACAGACAAAAAACTCATCCAATGAACAAATCCGTCAATTGCCACTTAAACCAAAATTTTAAAAGGATACTTTAACCTCACTACTATAATCATTTATAGGGTTGGCTTATAATATAAATTTTTGACTTCAATACATTTAAAGTCTCAATACCAAAAAAGTAGTAATAGTTCATATTGTCACTCAAACTTTTATATTTTTGAAGAACAAGATAAATTAATATTATTCTTCTGATCATAACCTGAGGCATAGACTTATAAGCCTCATTGCACTTTTACAAGGGTGCAAGTCTCTTGTGGTTCAAAGGAGGTGTAAGTCTCAAGGCTAAAAGCAAGAGTCTTGCCTCGAGGCAAGCCTCGGGCACACCACACAGGGATTTCATTATTTTATAGGAACAACTAGAGGATAACCACCTCATTAATCTATAACTTACCCCTTTGAACACTAGACAATCACTGGTGGCTCGCTCGCTTCTTCATTCAAAATCAAAGATAATAAAATAACCTCATTTCAAGAAACTTGACAAAAACAAACATTGTCCAAAAAATCACTCAAGATAGTGAACTTTAAATTTAGAAAAAATCACTTGTGAAGAAAAACCATTAACAGAAAAACACTTGCCCACAGATGAGTACACCTCAGTTTAACTATTCGACAAAATCAGATGAAAAAGAGTTGATTCTAAATTCCACAAGATTGTGTAAACCAACAAATTAAACAATAAGCCAGAGAAGATAGCTGCAAACCAAGCAGCACTGATGAATGAGGTTTACTTGTGATGGAGAACCTCGTTGAGCATTCCACTCAGACCACTGCTTTAATAATTCATCCAGCTTTTGTTTACTATCTCTGACAATAAGAAAATGAATCTAGTTAGGTACTTACAAATTCAGTTGTTGAACATAGTTCTCTATAAGTTGTTCGACCAACATTAAATTTTAATTTTTTCTAATAAGAGAATCAGTTTCCAATAGGATCAGTACAGATATGGTTTAAAAAAATGGTCGTTTTTAAGGAAAGGAAGAAACATTTTTAACTGGATGACAATTTCAAAATAAGAGAACGACTTTCATTGACATTTTAAAATTTATATAGGCTTCAAGACAAATCAATTTCAGAAAATTGCTTCATCTCACCAATAATTAGTCATTCGGTTGTATCAAATTCAAATGATGCAAGTTCTCTATCCAGTACCACTGTTAGCACTCTAATCCCTTAAAAACCGTAATTCAAACAAAATCACCATGTTTTACACTTTTTGGCAATGATGCCTGTTCCTCAAATACAATAAAATATAATTTTTATTAAATTGAACAAATAGGCTCATTTTTGCAGAAGCAGTTACACAACCAACCTTGTTAAAGAAGTATACACGATGTGCACTGAAGGTTGTTGCTCATCCATGGCCATCCTTGGTTTTTTGACACCTAATATTGCTGAATAAGTAGAAAAATGGTAAAAAAGGGGATACACCTTTAAAAATGGTAAAAAAACCTTTAAAAATGGTAAAAAAAACCGATAGATTAGTTTTTGAAAGTAAATCATAAAAGGAGATGGATTCGGGAAGAAAAGTCCAACTACCATCACTCTTGTGAATCTTTCTGGGGCCTCCATGATGATGGGATGGGGCCGAACCATTCTCAATGGAAACTCCAGTGGCTAGAGTCAATAGACCACTAGTTTTCGAGAAGGATGAATTGTCAACCAAATCCTTCTGATTTTTTTTACTTTCGGCATGAGAAACATCTTCGGATCTTAAATGAAGCTCATTCTGCTGCAAGGGCTCTCTGCTTGGTAGTATATTCTCATCTACAGAGTTGACTGGCAGGTATTCGGCTTCACTCCGTATTTTATGATTCTCACTTCTACTTCTAGTCTTACTTAAATCTGGGAGGTTATTCAAATCCTCAATTTCCATATCTGATTCAGAACATTGTGTTTCATCATTAAGGCCAGATTGGGGTATGCAACGCATATCTTCCAACTGCACATTATCTGCAAGCTCAACCTTCTCTATGCTTGCAGGATTGTCCTTGCACTCCAAAACGCTTGATTGAGAAGAAGCTTCTCTTGTTTCATTAAAACTAAGAGATTCATTACTCTCATTTTCATTTCCAAAATCACCAGAAGCTGGCAATGCAATGAAATCCTCGGTTCCCATAAAATGGAAATATAACGGACAATTCGGTAGCAAAAAGTCCACTCAGTAGCTGTAAATTAATCTGCAGGAATAAACAGAATACCAGGTAGGAATCACCGATCAATAAAAAGTGGCAATGACACATGTTAATCCATACAACATTAAGAACACTTCAGGTAAAAGTAGACTGGGAAGTTAAGTAATTATAAACAAATTAATTATATAAGTAAATAAAACTGTAAAGAATCCAAAAAGTAATTGATAATATAACTATCTGACTTATGATAGTTTCAGAATCGAAGACTTTCAGAAAACCCTCAAGCCTTCAATATAAAAATCATGGAGCATATCAAAGATCCAGTTTCAATTCCCCTAGAGCCCCAGCTTAGAATATTGACCATCTACAGGTGTCTTCATTACGTAACAGTGTAGGGTTAGAACGTAGTCCAAGAAAATGGCGTCTCAAAATTCTGATTATGTAGAGAAACACATATCTAAGTCGAAACAGCATCATCAAGTTGAAATTAGTTCTTTTCTAGTCCAACAAATGTGGGGTGGGGATTTGAACCTCTTCTTTAATTTCCTGCAGTCAGCACCTTTTCCCAAGTTTCTATATCACAAATTATTGCTCAAGCTTCAAATCATTATATCAACAACATCAAAGAGCTAATCTACAGTCGGATCCAAGCGATGAAAATGGAAGCTGAAAACTTAACGGCAAACGGATGCTTGAAATTTTCATAATTCGAACACATTCTAGTTTAGTTCCGACTAGTTGTAATCAACCAAATAAAGAATGAGAAGAAGCTTATGCTATGAGGGGAAAATGAGAAATTTAGGGTCGTGGAGAAGGTACCTGAGCAGGTCAGTAAAATTCGGACACAGAAATGGGAAAAACAAAAAAGCCGAAGAAAGCGAAGCGACTGCAAGAGAGATCTGTCGGAGCCGGAATTGAGAAAATATCAGCCACTCCAAAGACGACGAGCAAGTGAAGGATGGTCAAATGCTCCGGGCGGCGCAGCGCGGCAGATGGATGCGTGCTTGCCGTACGATTCAGATTCTTCTTTTTATTTATTTATTTATATTCTTTTAATTACAACCTTAACTCATTCACCTTTAATTATAAAAATTTAATTGCTCATTCACATCTTTCACCATTTTTTAAATTTCATAATTTTTTTTTTGCATAAAAAATTATATATATTTTTAAAATCATAAACGAGTCAAATTCATTTCAAAGCTAACGACTTTTGTTTAGATCAATAATAATTAGAACCTGAAAGATTCGAACTTTCGACATCTTGACCAATTAGGTCTACAATAAACCTAGAAATCGATCATTAATCCAATTTGAGTACCACCACCATCACCACCGTGATATATAATGCAGTTTAATATCTATTGATATCAATATACTTCATCCAATCCTATGTAACGAGTTTAAAAGGTCTAGCATATCTCAAGTTATTCAACAAAAACTCACCTAAACCCATGTATCGAAGCCCGTGTAGCAATCTTCGAGTCACGTGACCCATTTTCCGAACCTCGTTAGATACTAAAATGTCGGATATGAAGTCTAAAAAATGAAAGAAATAATGAAGAAGCTTGGCTCCACCATGAACAGAATGCATATAGCCACCAGCATGAGAAACCTTTAGGCAGTATGACAAAATTGAACCCACATTTCAAGCATAGCAATCTCCTAAGATGTGTATAATGTATATCAATGATAAGTATATAAGTTGCATTTGGACGCCAAACTTGATCCACAGTTTTTGTAAGTGAGAATCTCATCCAACTTATGGAGTCACTACTATGATTAGTCTAAAAATTTTGGTACATCAGAGTTGCATCTTCTTCCTCTATTAGCTTTCTACCTGAACCACCATCGTTGCGCCATTGAAAGAGGAGTATTGAGGAACGGGGCATAGCGGTTGATCAATGGAGAAACAAACCTCCCGATATTCGACCAGGCGCTACGATGATACCCAGAAGTGACAGGAGCGTGATACATGAGCTTTAGCAGCTGTTTTGCAAGAACAAAAAAAGTGATTCACCAACTCTATTTTTTAACATGAACACAGAATAAAAAGTTTCAAGAGAAACACCCTGAAAGATGGTCACCAGCCTATTCATGAGTTTATAACATCAAATGAGATCATCAACATACCGAATCGTTGGTTACAAATTCAAGAGAATCGCTTTCGAGTTAATGATTCAAAAGACTATGGTTGTCAATGGAAATTCAAACATTTGAATACTGAATTCTTTAGTCCTGACATTGTGTGCCTCAATTCCAAGCCCACCGCTAACAGATATTGTCCTCTTTGGGTTTTCCCTTCCGGGCTTCCCCTCAAAGTTTTAAAACGCATATGCTAGAGAGAGGTTTCCACACCCTTATAAAGAATGTTTCGTTCCCCTCTCCGACCGATGTGGGATCTCACAGAACAAAGAATATGCTATTATGTTAATGATTACTACAAAAGCAAGAGACACACCTGCCAGTACATGAATGCATGTAAGAAGTTGCGTTGCCACCTGCAAAACATAAGTTTGAAGAGATCAATGAAGGGAAATGAGCATTAAAAAGGATGTAGAAGAAGTTGAGAAGAGCCAAAAGGAACTAAAAACTGACGAAAGCAAGGAGATGATTAGGAGGAAGCCAAGTCCAATCTCAGCCTGCGAAGATAGGATGCTGAGAGTAGTTGAATTTGACTCCACCCATACGCAAGGCTCTTCCAAATATTTCCTGCATCAAATTAGAAACCGCATAAAAGCATAAGATACTTGCACAGGGAGAACCTGATACGTTGTTGCTATGAACTCGAGCGATAAAAGTAGTCGACAACAAGATTTTAAGCACACGAGAAAAGTAAGAGTCAATACACATTCATCTATTTTGACAACTCATTAATTCCCTCGAGAACGAATTATGTGTCTCCTATTAATACTATTCAGCTTCCACATTTGTAATTAAAGGAGCTTTAATCAGATCTATTCTCTCTTTTCTGTACTAAGCCGCTTAATTTCTTAGTATATCCTTCTCTAGGCATAAGGAAGAAAATGTGGGCACCTTCCCCTCCATAAAAGCAAAGATGGAAAATATAAAATGAAGAACAAATGCAGTCCTCATCTAAGAAGCATGGACACTTTCGTTCGGCCAGCGTGCTTGTGCATGACACATGTTGACTACTTAGACACTCTATCAAACACTTGTTAGTGCAATATATGTGGTAGACACTAGTTGTACAAAATCAAAATAGGTTCAACATTTACTAGACACAAATCAAACATTCCTTGTCGTGTTCATGTTAAAGATTTTAAAAAATGACATGTTGTCATGTATGTGTCATATCCGTATTTGTGCTTTCTTAGGTGTTGACTGTAAGCAGGTTTCTTTTAGGGTGAATCAGAATCCAAGTGGAATAAATAAACTGAACTGAAAAATTGAGAACAGGCTACCTGTATAAGGACGAACGTGCAAAATTACGCCTAAGAAACTTTGCAACGTGTTCAAGAGCCCGACACAGGATAGGAATTAAAGCAACTGCATTAACCAAAAAAAATGTTACCGCACAAGTGCGAAAGATGAAAATAATTACATGAATGAAGTCATACAGTGATATCATAAGAAGATCAGTACATAAACAAAACTTGAATAGCGAAGCTATGCTTACATTTAAGACAAATATTTGAAGTCAAAAAGGTGACACAGTAAATGAAGTAAATGAAATCTTTTGTTGCAATTATGGACTGGAAATAGGTTTGCAACGCTTGCAAATTCCACGCCCTGGGCTTCTGCAAACATTAAAAAATTAATAATTCAAGATAGAAAGACAACAGATAAACTAGATGGACATAAAGGAGCTGTTTTTTTTTTTTCTTCGTATTCTCGAGGACAATAACCCAAGCATTTTCTTTTCTTTAGATAGGAAGAATTCAATCGATTTCATGGAATGGAAATGAGGCTTGTTAAATTAGTACAGAGGACTTACTCCGTATAACGAGTACAAAGAATATAAAGAAGAACAAGTTATGCCCATAAAAGATAGCCTATATGCCCTCTGCGAAAGATTTTTGGGTATTAGGGGGAAAATTGCAAGCACAGCTACAATAAGCACCTGCAGAAGAAAAGAGACAACTTTTAAGGATGGAGCCCAAATTGATAAATATAGTAAAAAAATGGAAGCAGTTCAGAAAGATCCATAACCACAAGCCAATACTACAGAAAACCAATATATTTTTATGAACATACCTTCGTATATGACATTCATGCTCGAATTTGAAATAATGTTCACGACTTTTCAATAAAGATTTTTATTGGAGGCTTAAAGTTTCCCCGAAGGAAAAGTAGCTCATGGACAATGGTCACATATAACCTCTACAATTTGATGACTGAAATCTACTATGGATGAACTTTCCATATGTAAATTAATCCTCCAGGATATCACAAAGTCCAATAGAAAGTCTTTTGTTTGCAGTTTACCCAAAAGCGGGACAGTTGAAAATCTCGATCGAGGTAAAAAAAGACATCAAAACTTAAATTACTAGAGAAAACCCGGAAGTAAATCTTGGAGAAAGATCAGGGCAATGTCAAATAATAACTCATTAAGTAGACGAAATAATGCACATCGTACCCTTCCTATCTAGAGGGATTCAAGTGCATAGCAAGCGTGCACAGGCAGACGCAAACAGAAGTCAGTTTTGGTAATGATGGGGATAGCTCCACAAAGAGAGAAGGAAAAGCGTTTCATATACAAATAGGATATGGCGGTATGTACCAACTTTTTTCTACAAAACTTACGAGAGTTACATTCATCTTTCGGAAATGATGGATTGAAAGTTCATATAAGCTTTCATAAAACCAGCAACTCAGATTTAAGAAAAAAATGAAAATACATAAATAACATTGTGATGAAGAAATTTGTAACTTCGTGTGTGTAGCCCTCAAATATTCTGAGGATATACCAAACAATGCAAGATCATGTAATGTAAGTAAGCATGAACTAAACTAAACCTACCCATGCATTGACAGAAAACTGGATCGTTTGTCGATCCCAACGCAACGGACTTGGATTAGCATCTGCACTTGCAGACGTACCTGAAGTCCTAGTCGTTGACCCTGCATTATGAGGAATACATTATGGAAATGCAATCAGGTAACTTCACAACGAACATTAAAATATATCTAGATCTAAACAGAACTTTTACCTGAACTTCGTGGTCGACTTCGGTCATTAGTAGGAGGGGGTGCTGCTGAAGATGTTGCTGAAGGTCTGGATGACTGAGTTGAACTACTTGAAGACATGGCCTCTACCACAAGATCGGGATCCTGTTTCGACAAGCAAGGAAAAGAAGCATAAGGTAAGAATTTAAAACACATCCAAGAAGACATTTGAATTCTCAGCAGCCACCAAACAGCACAAATTCTATAAAAGAGGACAGTTAAACAAATACCCCATTTCTCAGCTTATACAAAACCAGTCTAAAGTTTTAGCTAATTGACTTGTAATTGAACTTGAACATCCTCTCTCAACTCCAAGAACCCATAAATCCACAAGAAATCTCTAACTTTAAAAGAGAAAATTCCCAATAAAAATTGCACTAACAGTAACATTCCACAAAGCAGAAACTAGCGACAAACAACAAAAATTTAAGCCACATCTCGAAATCCAGAACTCAACGCCAAATAGCTTAACAATTACCGAGTACGGAGTCAAAATTGAAGAATACAACGATACCCAATTCGAAAACAATCAAAAGGGAGAGAACCCACGATGTAACGCTGGTAGAACTTGCGCTTGTAATGGTCAACAACGTCGGGGCGAGAAGCCATGTGAGGAGGGATCAGAATGTTGGACCAGTAATCAGCCCATTTGGGATCGTTCTCGTAATCGTAGGCTGCCGCCGCTGCTCTCTTCAGCCTCTGTGGATCCTCTCGTTCTTCTGCCATTCTTCGTTCTTCGTTCTTCGTTCTAAGCTGTCTCCTTCACTACCAGGTGATCCTGTGCTTCTGGAAACAAGATTTCTCTCGGCGAGAAAGTAGAGAGAAATTAGGTGCCGATTTACTTTCCACTAGGGAGCATAGATTCTCTTTCCCATTGCTGAAGAAACGGTGTCGTTTTAAATTAATTGAAATATTTCATAATTTTTTCCTTTTTCTTTGGTCGTCAATTATATTTAGTTAAAACATTGTCTTGTTGACCAAAAATATATATATATATATAAATAAATAAATAAAACTAAAACAAAAATCACATTTTCTCATATTTGTTCGCATTTGAGTTAAAAAATAAAAATTAAAAAAAATCCAATTTTTATTTTTACAAAATTGCAATAATTTTAGCATGGTTGACCTAACACCTCGTCCCAAATTTTGACTAAATTAGTATGATGGGTATCGATGATCGTGTACTAATTTTTTTCTCGTTTTCACAAATTTTTTTTATAAGAAATGTTTCGTTCTCCTTTGTAACCGACGTGGGATCTCACCATCCACCCCCATTGGAGTCCCAGCGTCTTCATTAGCACATTGCTCGGTATCTAACTCTCATTTTCACAATTTTTTTTTATAAGAAATGTTTCGTTCCCCGATGTGGAATCTCACCATCCATCCCCATTGGGGGCTCAACTTCCTCGTTGGCACACTGCTAGCAGATGTTTTTTTTTTTTTTGGGCTTTCTGTTCTGGATTTCTCTTCAAAGTTTTTAAAACGCGTTTGGAAGAGATTCCATGCCATTACAAGGAATGTTTCGTTTCCCTCTCCAACCGACATGGGACCTCATATTCTATTTCTCATCCCAGATAAGAAAACAAAACGAAATCTTAAACTCAAATCTCTCGGCCCTTGAAACTAAACAAGATATGGGGAAGTAAATTCATCCCAAAAATCAGACATGATGCCAAGAAAGAATCATTCTTCAAAATTCATATACTTACCACTGATAATAAATGAGCAGAGATTTACAAAGAATTGAACGGTAGGACCTGATTCCAGCTCCAAAATCTGCAACACATGTAAAACGAGCTTCATACACACATATCAGACGTGCCGGGATCGATTATTAGGCACCGATGGACTTTGATCTCTCGATTCTCTACTCCAGCTACTCTGACTTCGACTATGACTTCGACTCCGATCTCGATCTCGATCGGAGTAACCATAACTGTAATCTTGACTGCCAAAAGCCATTCTCTGAAACATTCTAATCTGAGCAGAATGTTCAGCTGAATCAAACACTTCACTCTGCCCAGGTTTCACCCCATTTGAAAGATCTGACATTTCATCTAAAGAGTCTAGAGCTCTCACCACCTGATGCCAAAACAGTTCATCTTTATCTTAGTTTTCTTTTCCCTCTAAGTTGGAACTTTTATGAATGATTTGAAGATGATACTAACCTGACTCATTCTTGGCCTCTTTACGGCTGAATGACGAACGCAGGCAGCAGCTGCTTCGATCATTCGGAACATTTCTCTGTCGACATAATTGTTGTCTAGCCTTGGATCCACCAATTCTTCAAAGTTCTCATCCTCAATAGCTTGTGCCAGCAGCGGTCGAGCCTGCAGTTTCCATGGAGTTTAATGCACAAATAAATTTCAACTCACGTACTTGGTTTGATTCTTCCAAAAACTCGTAATAGTACGAGTTACCTTACCCCAACCGGAGTTACTAATTCCTTTCTCATGGTATATTGAGGCATATTATGCATTATCAAGCCAAAAGAAAAGATTAAAAAGATATATTGTAACAACACAGGTCTCTGTTACACATCGCCGTCAGTCTCACGGTTTTAAAATGCGTCTACTAGGGAGAGGTTTCCACACCTCTATAAGGAAGGTCTTGAGAGAGTTCGATAATTCAACACTCCGAAGATCGAATACCCATTTCAGCTTTCTTCATTATTGCTTTGTTTCTTTTTTATTCTTTTAAAGAAGCAAAAATAGAGGTGAGATCCCATATCGGTTGGAGAGGAGAACGAATCATTTTTTATAAGGGAGTGGAAGTCTCTCCGTAACTAATGTGTTTTAAAACATTGAAAGGAATCCCATAAAGGAAAACTTAAAAAAGACAACATCTGCTAACGTTGAGCTTGAGTTGTTACAAGCTTCAGTCTTACAAGTTGCCTATTTATATAGCAAGAAAGAAGATAAGATAGAGACGACTTACCCATTCAACTAAGCTCTCATCTCCTAGAGGCTGAGAAGAATCTACAGACTTGCGACCAGTAATTAACTCCAAAAGTACAACCCCAAAAGAGAAAACATCAGATTTATCGGTCAATTTCCCACTTGTTGCGTACTCTGGCGCCATGTATCTGAACAGATTAAGCGTTGTTGTTTGAAAGTTTTAAAGAAAAAATAAGCAAGAGTAAGCCAGCACTTTAGTACTTAAAGCACAGCTATCAAGAAAAGAGAGTGCATAAGTATAGCAACTTGCTCCTAAGAAAATGAAACATGAGTACTCTTAGTGACATACCCAAAGGTTCCCATAACACGAGTCGTTACATGAGTCAGTGAATCCAATGCCAATTTAGCAAGCCCGAAATCTGCGACCTGTTAGCGGTAGAGCACACGATATCAGAAGCAAACGACGAAGAACTAAAAGTGCAAACAGTTGGGGAAACATCAGACTACACCTATCACGAGCTTATGTTAGTCCTCAAGAAGTTCAATCAAATCAGATAGCTATCACTAAATAAAATCCTTTCCAGCCCAAGAGAAAAATGACATGGCCATTCCATCAGAATGTCTGATGATATGAAAAAAAAAATTGTGAAGGCCTGTGATTGATGGGGCAGGCAATCTTTTTGCTTGTTGATTGTAATCTCTATGTTTATAATGGAAAATGCTTTGGTTTTTTCTCAGTGATTCACAAACTATAGTTTTGGTGGCAACAATTGCCACAGCATCTCAAAAGAATTCTAGCAAATTACCTGAGCTTCGAAGTTGATATCAAGCAGAATGTTAGACGATTTAATATCCCTGTGAATAATGCGTGGATGACCTGGTAAGAATCACCATAATACTGAGAGGAATAGTTGAAAAATATTTAGAGAAGTCAAAGAAGAAATCAAATGCTTGGAGAGAAGACCTACGGTTACTAAAATCTAACTAGATTTCTTTCGAATGAAGCACCATAACAAGATATGTTGATGAGGATGATGCAACTACCGGACTAATTCACATCGATTGGAGAGGGGAACGAAACATTCTTTACAAAGGTGTGAAAACTTCTCCCTAGTAGATGCATTTCAAAAACCTTGAGGGGAAGCCCAAGAGGAAAAGCCCAAGAGGACAATATTTATTAGCGGTGGGCTTGGACTGTTACAAATGGTATCAAAGCCAAACACTGGGCAGTATGCCACAACAAGGACGCTGGGCCCCAAAGGGGAGTGGATTGTGAGTTCCCACAACGATTGGAGAGGGAAACGAAGCATTTTTTATAAGGGTGTGGAAACCTTTCCTTAGCATACGCGTTTTAAAAATCTTGAGAGAAGTCTAAAAGGAAAAGCCCGAAGAGGACAATATTTGTTAGCAGTGGGCTTGGGCTTGTTACGAATATACTTTACTGAAAATGTCCAAAGGGAGAAACTTACAATCTTCATGTAGGTAAGCGATTCCACGGGCTGCACCAGAAGCAATTCGAACACGTGAAGCCCAAGCCAAAACTGTCCTGTTTTCACCTAAAATTAAAATTTTCCATCAGTATTGTTGTTGTTTTTCTTTACAAGGGTATTATGCAGCAAACTATGTAGAAAAAAAACATTGAGAAAGCACCACAGTGGGCATGACATTAGCCATTAAGAGACAAAAAAGCAAGATGTAAGAATTCTCAAGACATTTCAACAGCATTCATAAAGTATGTCTTACCGTGCAGATGATAATGAAGGGTATTGTTTGGAACATAGTCATAGACAAGCAATCTTTGATGGTCAGAGATACAGTAACCAACCAAGGAAACCAAATGTCGATGGTGTACTCGGCTAATAATTTCAACTTCAGCTCTGAACTCTCGTTCTCCCTGTCCACCACCCACTTTAAGTTGTTTAACGGCTACATCTCGTCCATCTGCAAGGGTGCCTCTGTACACACAACCAAATCCACCTTCCCCCAAAAGACTATTCAATGAAAACCCACTTGTGGCCTGGTGTAGCTCTTCATAAGCAAACGATCTTGAATTACCTACTCCACCTCCTTCTGATGACGCATACTTGAAATCGCTATCGGTTCGACTTCCAACCACATTAGCTAAAGAATGGGCTCTTAGGAAAAAGGCATCTGGAGATATATGAACATTCATCAGTATTCATAATGTTTGGCAACTCTCCAAATAATTCTTCAAGAGAATTGATGCTGTGGTGCCATGTAGCCCAGGCCAGTACAACAGAACGATATTAAGATTCAGAGTTCAAATGCAGTACCTGAGTTTTGGGAGGAAAAAGGAGAAGGCACGGTGTAAGGGATATTCTTCTTTCTTCTCTTCCGTTTCTGAACAAACCAAATTGCCATGATAACAAGACTCAGCACTAGAACACCAACCACGCTGCCAACTGCCACAAATGTTCCAGTGCTGAAACCCCTTTTACCAGTGGTTGGGGTATTTGTTGCAACACTGGTACCATTGATTATTGGAATTGGCCGTTCTGGTGTAACAGAAGTTGAAGGGGCAACAGGACTTCCCCCTGATGAATTGGTTGGAGAACCAGGATCACTAACTGGAGGAGGAGCAGATGATGAAGGGACTGAAGGAGGGGGCGATGGTACTGTAGATCTTGGTGGAGGGGAGCTATGATCAGGAGGAGGAGGAGATGCCTTGTGGGATGGAGGAGATACTTTCGGTGATTCTCCTGTTGATGAAGGTGGCGTTGGGACATTAGCTGATGGAGGAGGAGAAGGTGAAATAATATCAGGGGGAGGGGGAGGGGGAGTAGAAGGTGGAGGTCTAGGATTGGATAGAGGAGGGGGAGAACCACCTGCTGGTGGTGGTGGTGGCGGAGGTGATAAATCAGAAGGGGGAGGTGAAGCTTCGGGAGGAGGAGGATAGGAAACGGATTGTTTTGGGGGAGGAGGTGATGCAGAGGAAGGTGGTGGTGATGTTGATGAACGTGGTGGTGGAGAGGTTGATCTTGAAGGCGGTGGTGGAGAGGTCGATGTTGAAGGCGGAGGTGCAGAGGTTGATGTTGAAGGCGGTGGTGCAGAGGTTGATGTTGAAGGCGGTGGTGCAGAGGTTGATGTTGAAGGTGGTGGTGCAGAGGAGGATGCTGAATGTGGTGGTGGGGAGGTTGATGCTGAAGGTGGCGGCGGTGAGGGCAAAGATTGTGGAGGCGAAGACGGTGAACCAGCAAGGGGTGAAGGAGGGGATATTGGTGGTGCAGGTGGTGATGCTATCAATGGAGGAGAAGGAGGAGGAGCATCAGAAACTGCTGGTGGTGGTGACTGAGGAGGCGGAGCTGAAGAACTAGAAGATGAAGAAGGAGGTTCACCAGACTGATTAGGCTCAGAAGATGTAGGAGATGAGGAAGATATGGCAGACTCCGCCGCCGGAGAAGGAGAAGGTGAAGCCATAGTCCAATTCACAGACCCTTAAACAAGCACAAAATCCAGTACACTACACTTCCATTCCCGATTCGAAAATCATTTTAAACATAAACTTCACAATGTAATCCAAATCCATATCACCAATCTCATCCAAATCGCTTCAAATTGACAGAATCCGTAGCAAAAACACTGAATCAGTATAACCTAAACGAAGAACTTCAAACAAACTCCAACAAAAAACCATGAAAACAACAATCCTCAAATCTGAACTAAAAGAACACCAATGTCGAGTTCGACAAAATGCAGCAACCACACATCAGTAAATAGTCAGAAACTGAAAAAACAGAGCTCGTACCTATCGCTGAAGCGACGAAATCTCCCTCCGGCGACCAAGTTTCGAAGTTCGAAAATGGAATCTGTAAAGTCCACTCAGTAACCGCAAAAATATTTGGTTCTTCAGTGGATCATAGAGCGGGCGGTTTCAGAAAACGCGGGGGCGACTTGCTGGAGCCAATCTTCAGCTCGCACATGCAGAGGGGGAGGCCAATGAACGGATTAAGCGTTGCTATCAAACCAAATCAAAATCTCTGTTTGCAGTAGCATCATCACTTACCATTTATTTCCATCTACTTTTCATCTTATACTCATACTTTTTTCTCTTCCATCTTTATCACAAAACAAAAAAAAAACAAAAAAACAAAAAAAATTGCTTTATTTCTATGAAGCAATCGTCAATTATTGTTCTTGATCTCTGTTATCTGTTCTTCCGGAAAATGTTCTAAGCCAAGGTTGAGTTAAATTCCTCGTTTAATTCTTCAAACTCAACTTTTAAAAGTGTTTATATGTTTTTTTATATTTTAAAAATTAATTACTCTGTTAAATATAAATATAAATTTTATAAAAACTAAATTTAATAATTTTGAAAAAATATATATTTTTTTATAAATTATGTTCATAGTCATACATATTTAGAATTTAAAAATAATTAATAACTTAATTGTGAAGTAAATTTCAATTTCTTTATATACAAATTTCGAGAAAATAAAATAAAGTAATGACGATTGTTTTGGAATTACTTCTTTTTTTTTTTTTTTAATTTTAAATAAAATTATTCGACTAATATATTTGTTTGGCGGTTATTTCAAAAAAAAAAAAAAAAGTTGGGTAGAGTTTGACAAATAATTTAATAAATATTTGTAATGTAAAATGAAAATAAATAAATAAATAAATAAGACAGTGTTGAATGAAAAAATAAAATAAATAAATATGATTTCTAAAAAAGAAAATCAGTTTCACTTGAATTAGTCAAAAGGAATAAAATATGGGCACTAAATCTGTCCAAAATTTATTTAAATATTAATAATTACTGTTGACCATAATTATTTTATTTCATATATTCAATGAAAATAAAAGATGAATTGAAATGAACTGGAATCAATTATTTGATTCAATTTTACAATTTTGACATTTCCCCTTAAAAGTAAAATTTTAGATTTGAAAAAATATTATTCTATTATCTACTCATTTATTGGATTTAATTTAAATTATTAAAAAAATAAAAAGTGCAAAAGAAATATTCTTGTATAAGAAAAAAACGAAAAGAAAGAAGTCGAGGACTAATTATAAAATGTCAATAATGATTGGGGTGAGACATCTCCCTAATAAGCGCGTTTTAAAAATTATGAGGCTAACATGTGCCAGCGAGTGTGTTGGCCCCCAATGAGAGTGGATTGTGAGATCCCATTACGAATGGAGAGGATCGAAATATTCTTTATAAGGGTGTGGAAACATTGGACACTGGCCCCCAAGAAGAGTAGATTGTGAGATCCCATATCAGTTGGTGTGCCAGCGAGGACGTTGGGCCACCAATGAGTGTGGATTACGAGATCCCACATTGATTGGTGTGTTTTGCATTTGGTGTGCCAATGAGGATGCTAGGTGCCAATGATAAGTGAGCTAAGCCAATTCGTTCTTGCATCGCCTACGGCCAAGCGACGTATACTCGAGCCTTTGGCCGAAGGTTTTAGAAAACGAGGGCAGAGAGAGATTTTTGAAAGAGACGTTATATAAGCAAGCAAGAGAGAAATAACAACGGCTCACAGTATATAACCTTGGGTAGGGAGAAGTTGACAACTAGTCGTATCCCCTATAGTACATTTTGAATCATTTCATGTCTGACAGGTCTAAAGTAAAACACTAGAATATGAGAAGACATAAAGGGTTGGGCTTGTCATGGGCATGCAGACATGGGCAACACGCCTTAAACGAGCATGACCGTGACACTAGACTCCTCTTTGTCTCTTATTAGAGTGTGGAAACCTCGAAACCTCGACTTACTAGACGCGTTTTAAAAATCATGGCGATACGTAACAAGCCAAATCATTCGGAGCTTGATTTTTTTTTATTTATTTATTTATACAACTTGACATTGATCTGAATAAGAGAAATTTGGTGCTAAAGTAGCTGCACTTTGGTGCAGCTGATATTAGCTTCTCCTTCTTTGGGTCTACTATGAACCCACCATAGCAGGTTGGTAAGTGAGTTTCCATCATCAAAAGCTTTCAAGTTCCTAATCTTCTGCAAGGCACCAGCTTTATCATAAACGCTTTCCATGCCATAAACAAAGCCTTTCCATGCTTCCCCAACTCCTTCTCTTCCCAGAGAAGGCAACGCCCAGTTCACAGCCTCTCTCACAAACCCAACATCTGATAGCAGCAGCTCAGTGATGGGCAACATCGGCAGCACCTGAATTCCAAGCCTGCACTCTTTCCATTCACCAGGACCAAACCATAGGCCACTGTCTCTCTTGTTAGACCACAACACTCCCACCAACCTGTTTTCCTTAACAAATTCTTCCTCGTACAAAGCTTGTCCTTCCCTTACTTGCCACCACATTTGGCCTGCTTTAATCTCCAGCGCTGCCAGCGTAGCGCCAATGGATACAAGGTCGGCGTCTCCATAGGCTAGCCCCACCAAAGCTGCAGAATAGTAAGCATTTACTGCTTCACTGATGCTCTCTTGACTCCGGCCATCCATGAACTCAGCCAATCCTGTACCCCAAGAGTGCAATTTATACGCATCAAAACATCTCAGCCTTGGGAACTTTGAATTGGATTGCTTGCTCAAGTTCATGATGTCTGCCATGAGAGCATAAACTTGAGGGCTGTACTTTCTCCCCCAAGCGGGGTCGATTTTCACTAGCACAGCAATGGCATAGAAAAAGTAGCCTAGAGTATGGTGGTGATTGTTATATATTCCAAATCCGAAGTCTGCACCAGAATGAAAGGACCCTTCTTTGCTGATAATTCCACCCCACTTTTCATCATATACAAAGCCATTCCCCTCCAGTGTCCCATTTAACCAAGGCTCAATTGCGCCCATTAGAAACTTTCGTATGTCTGGAAGTACTTGAAGATATCTCACTTCTTCAGCAATCACTGCCAACCTTGCTGCTCTTGCTATCAATTTCCCATATGAATAAGGAGATTTTGTTGTCATAGTTGTTGAATTTAGAGACTCAATATCTTTATCAAGTGCAGAAATGATATCAGTAAAGGATTCTTCCTCTACACCCTTCATTGAATGCCAGCTTACTAAAATAGGTTCTGGTTTCAAAGCCCATGAACTTCCCACCACACCAACCAGCTCACCATCTATACTTCTATACTTGAACTTATCTAAAATGACTACATCATTATCAGTACCTGCTAGGAGACGAAGATGCAGAGGGTGTGCAAGCATGAGCAAATCCCCCCACCCTTTCGTCTCCCATTTGTATTCCAAACAAAATGGCTTTGTAAATCGTACCTCGCCTGAGATGGGGTAACACGAACTAAACCGGTCAAGTATCGGTTCACATTCCGGGTCATTATTTGGCAATGCTGCAATTCTAATGATTCCTGCATATCCCCCAGAAGTAATCACAGAAAGACTATGCGTCAAATTGATGGGAAGCGAGGAGTAAATAATCCATGTCTGATTGTTTTTCAATTTTATTGTGTATTTGGTGAGTGCATTGTTAAAGGAAAAGGAGATGACTTCATGAATGGTGGAGATTGAAAAGGCGACCCCTTTGGAAACTGTGAAAGTCAGAAAGGGGCTTCCCCGGACGAGATAGAAACGGAGGTTGGAGGAAGGAATATCCAAAGTGACATTCAAATCATTGAATGAGGAGATTACATGAGATTTCTGGGGAAGTGGGTCTATTTTATCAGAGGGAGAGATGGTGAGATCAGGGATGAAAACTTGGCATATTGAAGCAGACTTGGAGGAGATTGATGGGTAGGAAACAGAAATGGAGGAGAGAGAGGATTTGATCAAATAAGGATGGATGAACTCAGGTTGGTCGCCATTATTGAGTGTAAAGTTCTGGAAGAAACTGTTTGTAGGGAGAGGAGCTGAGAGGAGTTCAGGGGAAAAGAAAAGTGAAGGATCAGGGAGGACTGTGGAGTGAGTTGAAGGAAATAGGAATGGAGTGGGTTCTGATGGTTTTTGAGAAGGCTCTGGCGGCGGTGACTGGGGGGGCTCTGGTGGTGGTGGAGGTGGAGGAGGAGGAGGAGGAGGAGAAGTTGGTGGTGGTGGTGGAAGGCGCGGCGGAGGAGAACCGCGTTTCCCTTTGATAGCCCGCCTGAGTTCTCTTTCAATCTTCTTAAACATGGAATCTGCAGAAAGATTGAAACTTTTAGTATGATTGTGATTGAGATATACAAGGTATATACTCACTTTTTATAGTTTCAAACATGAAAGAATCCGATGATTGCAAGCTATGAACAGCCCATAGGTGTTTCCTGTCAAGAAAAGGAAGGGATCATGGGATCCTCCATTGCTTTACCTACAAAAGAGATCATCTGTGATTCCTTGAATCTAAGAGAATGAACATGTTGAGTGTACAACAAAATGAACCTATTTTTTGCAACACAATCTACACAGAAGATGCTTTTATTTATTTAAACCTGTTTAGTTAAAAGGTTCTTTTTCTTAATTTGTTCTTGCCAGTGATCTAATTTTGATTAGTCTTGATCCCACTGATTAAAGAATGAACCACAAACTATCCCAACTTTCTAGTTCTTAATGGCCACCCAACAAAGAATCTGGAGTAACTCATAGAAACAAATGCATTGATATTACAGTATGGATCATATGTAAAAAACAGTAATTTTTAACAGAACTCATCTAATACGTTCTCAGTGTGTATCTTTCCTTACTGTTTTCAGTATAGAGAGTAAGAACTCATTCCATGTGTCAATGGGGCCTGGCAAGCACCAGTGCACACAGTCAGCTACATTCTCTTTCCTAGGAGGAGAATAATGGTTTGGATGCCCATCTGGTCTCATCAGCATGGCTTCTGTTGTGTCCAACAGCCTGAATTGCAAGCCTCTCTGCATCCCCTCCTTTTCTGCTGCTTTAAATTCTTCCACCTGAGCCTTATGCAACTCAAACACATAACTTTCCCGCTTCGTCTCTTCCTTTGTAAATGGCCTTGTCCTTGCACAGTCCCCTCCTTTGTTCCATTCGCCATTTTCGAAGTGCGAGGGAGAAAACGTCCTCATTAATGTCACCCCTTTGTAGCCTTTGAGGCTCATAATCGTCCTAAAGGCAGTTTGGAAGACTTTCCCATAGCCATAGTAGTTCATAAGCTGTGTGACATTACTTTTCTGGCAATTGAAACATCCTATGATTCGACCATTTTCGTAGTATACTTGAGGGCGAAAGAACCACTGTCCTGCTGAGAAGACGACGTAGTCGAAAGATTCAATGGCGGAAGTCCAGGATTGATCTGCCTCATCCAAGTATAGATTCATGAGGCTGTTGGAGGAGAAACCATTCTGGTCTGCATCCTTGCTTTTGACCAAAAATGGTGACCAGAATCTTGCCACTGTGAAATTGTAATCAGCAAAGAACCACCTTTTGAAATCATATGTTAGGTTGTATTTAAGAGAAACATCTTCTGGATGAGATCCCTGCAGCATATGCAACAGACAATTAATAAAAGGGAAAGTTTTAAAGTGTTTGGAGAATGAGCTTACATTGGAGAGGAGACACAACAGCGACTGCATATGATTTCGAGCGACCGAGTCTCCAACGAAAGCAAGCGATTTCCCTTTAACAATTTCCAAGAACTGAGCAGAATCAAAGAGAGGAAGCTCACATTCATCTGGCTTCCACCTCCACTTCAAGAATTCTCTGTCTGTTCTTCCAAACTTCAAACAGTTTTGATATTCAAACATCATGTCACAAGTGTCGTTCGTGTAGTATGGCTGCTCAGATTTCGGTACCCAACTGCCACGAAACAAGTCACATTTCTTCTCTAACTCCACTGTCTTCAAGCTGGTGGTGTTTTTCCAGATATTTGGCAGTGATGAAGGCAAGTTCTTGTTTGTAGACAAAGGAGGAATGATGGTAAGAAGAATCAGTGTCAGAGCAAGCAGAATCCCTTTGTGGAAATTCCACAGCACTGATTTGTTTCCACTTGGAGCCTCAAAAGTATGAAGCTTCATGTTGAGATACCAAATGTCTTCACTCATATGTGATATAACTCTCTCATAGCATAGGTCTGAATATATATAATGGTTAATGAAGGTCAATTAACCAATTCAAGTAAGGATTCATACTTAAGCTAAATACTTGAAGCAATCATAGAAATAGTTTCAATATTGAGACACCTCATAGCATTGGAGCTGAATCATGAGCTTGTTGTGTGGTCTACAAGTGATAGAGGCTGTTGATGATTATGTTGGGAGCAGAGTGATAAAAACTTGGCGTAGCAATGAAGGTTTGTCTGTTTAATCATTGCTTCTTTGTAATGGGATATTGATTTTCATTACACTGAGATTTACTGGAATAATGACTCAAATAATGGCTAATGAAGGTCAATGAACCAAGGTAGACTCTGAATTAACAACGTTTGTGAAAGAATAGAATCTTCTTGGATTAAAAAATATAGCCATTGGATTTTAGAATTTACATGCAAGGAGTTGTGATCCTTCTTTTGTTCTTGGCGACATGGCGTGGAGTACAGCCTATATTGTAAGAGCTCAAGTCCACTGCTAGTAGATATTGTCCGGTTTGGCCCGTTATCTCACTTCCAATTCCTATCTTAATAAGAGTGGGACTTTTACTTTTTCCGACTGCAACCAAAAGCTTCTTTTCCGAGTATTTTATTGTATACTATAGTTATGATTTTTTCAGTTTATCTATCTATTGATCAAATAAATAGTCTTTGTTTCTCTTTTCATTTTCGGATTCCTATCTAATGACTCGGGACGTAATTCGGGACGTGAAGAATAAAAAAATGATTTTTTTTCCTTGCTTGATTTTGAAATGTTCTAAACATTTTATCTATTCCACATCTTTCCTAAACTATGAAAAAAATACCAAGTAATTGACAGAAACGGAAAGAGAGGGATTTGAACCCTCTGTACAAAAAACTCGTACAACGGATTAGCAGAGCCAACGTCCTCGTTGGCACACCATCTGGTGTCTGGCTCTGATACTATTTGTAACAGTCCAAGTCCACCGTTAGTAGATATTGTCCACTTTGACCCGTCGTCGTCAGCCTCACGATTTTTAATCGCGTTTATTAGAGAGAGGTTTCCACACCCTTATCGTTCCTCTCTCCAACCAATGTGAGATCTCACAATCCACCCTCCTTGGGGGCCAACGTCCTCGTTGGCACATCGTCCGGTGTCTGACTCTAATACCATTTATAATAGCTCAAGCCCACCACTAATAGATATTGTCCGCTTTGGCCCATTACGTATTGTCATCAGCCTCACGATTTTAAAACACGTCTGTTAGGAAGAGGTTTCATACCCTTATAAAGAATGTTTCGTTCCCCTCCCCAACCAATGTGGGATCTCACAATTCACCCTCCTTGGTGGCCCAGCGGCCTCGCTAGCTCACCGCCCAGTGTGGCTCTAATACCATATGTAACAACTCAAGCCAAGCCACATTACATATTGCCGTTAGCCTCACGATTTTAGACAATGTTTGTTAGGGAGAGGTTTCTATAGCCTTATAAATAGTTCCCCTCTCCAACCAATGCGAGATCTCACATATATAATGCTAAAAAAACACGGAACATTGTACTCTCCTCATATCTCTCATATCTCTCAGGGAAGAGATCATGAAAGCAATTGAAAGGTATATGAATGATTTGGAATGAGTATTAAGTCCATTAGATGTAAAGATCTACACGTATAAAATCTGATGATGGCAACTTGCATAATATTATCTCTACAGAAAGCAAAGGCAAATAACTTGTTCTTAATACTCCTTTCACAATGCTAATTACATACATACAACTTATAAATGAACAATGATACAATTATACAAATCACAAAACAACAACATGAATTCAGAAGTAAAAAAACACCTTCAGGAAAAAGATTGAAAAATGAATAAGAACTGCCTCTTTCCCCATCTAACCAAACTCAAGCCTATCCCTGAATGATCTAATCCCTTCCATCTTCAACATCTCAAGCAAGAAATCACTCCAAGCATCAATGGGGCCAGGCAAGCACCAATGCACACAATCATTATACAAAGTCACATTTTCAGTAGTAGAATGACCGTACCTGCTAGGATGCCCATCCGGCCTCAGAAGCATAGCTTGAGTCGTATCAAGAACCCTAAATTTCAGCCCTCTTTTTCGTCCTTCCCTTTCCGCGGTCTTGAATTCCTCCATCTGAATCATGTAGAACTCCAGATCAGATCCCTCCAATTGCGTCTCATTACTTCGAAACGGCTTCGTCCTCAAGCAATTCCCGCCCTGATTCCACAGTCCATTCTCGAAATGCGACGGCGCGAACGTCCTTAAAATCGTCATCCCTTTGAAATTCTTCAAGCTGTTTATAGCCTTAAAGGCGGTTCGGAAGGCCCTCCGATAACCATAATACATTCCGAGATCGGTTACGTTCGGGAGGAGACAGTAATGGCAGCCGACGATGCGGTGGTTTTCGTAGTAAACCATAGGACGGAAGAACCAGTGGCCGCCGGAGATGATGATGTAGTCGAATTCGTCGATCTTAGTGGTCCATTCTACGTCGTACTCATCCAAGTAGAGATTGAAGAGACCAGTTTTGGTGGGGCCGTCGGTGTCCCCAATGGCGGCTCTGGTGAGATGAGGGGTCCAGAAAATGGCCATGGTGAAGTTGTAGCGTTCGTAACTCCATCTCTTGAAATTATCGTCCGCCGTGTACGACACATCAATCGGATATTCCACCTGAGAAACACCATCTTCCTCAGTCCAATGTCTCCACAATTAATCAAACAAAAATATTTTTTAATTATTAAAAAATTATCATAATTTTTACCGACAACTCGAAAAAAATGAAAAAAAAAATTAATATTTAAATAACTCAATTTCAGTTATTTTAATTTCATAATTACATTTTTCTCTCTCCATTAAATTTAAAAAAAAANTATAATGAAAAATCATGATCCCTACTCACAAGAGCTAATAATTATAATTAGTTTATTTTTAATTATATTTTGGATCAAAAAGTTTTTTTTTTTAATTTAAAAAACAAATAATATAAATCAAATGTTTGTAATATTTAATTTATATTCTGATTTTATTTGCTGCAAAGAAATTTATTTATTTTTATTTTTAAATTAAAGGGTTATTTTAGTTAGATTATTCTTTTGCCAGATGCTGCCATATATGTCAAAAACAAATCAATATTTATTTTTATTACTAAAACTAAAACAAGGAAAAAAAAACTGTAAATAATAAAATATTTATTAAAAACGGTAAATAAGTTAAAAATTCACTTTTCAATAAAATGTTTATTAAAAATGTAAATAAATGGGCTAACAAACATGTACTAAAAAAAAAAATATATATATATATATATATATATATATAATATTGTCTCCGACCCATTTGGACCCACTTATTATTTAAGTGGGAGGGTTAACAAAAATTTAGGCAAAAAATATAATCTTGTCTGGTGACCCATTTATCGAAGAGAGAGGGGAGGGCTAATAAATAAAGAGAGTAGAAAGGCTAAAGAAAATATCTATCTACATGGGAGGGCGATTTAGACAAAGAATATCATTATGATCTAAATGGGCAGAATATAATAGACAAGATGTGTTTGTCGTTCAAAATGGACATCTCTATATATATGAAAGTGGAGAAGAAGAAAAGAATATAGAGATGATAGGCAATGAATTGGGTTTAGAAAGCAAACATGGAACAAAGAATCAAAATTGAAAAAAGGATGACAAAGAGAGAGAGATATATCAAAACTTGATTTTTTTATTTTCAAACATAATATAAAAATAATTCAACTCCTTGTTTAATCATATATCAAAACATGATCTCTGAAAAATAACATTTAGATTTCCGAAACCCAATAATTAATATGACTAATTCAGCATAAATATGAATTTAAAAAGCTAAAAGTTCGATCGTACCCGGGAAATAAGGCATATCAAAGACTGCATTTGGTTTCTTCCAACAGAGTCACCAACAAAAGCCAAAGATTTACCTCTCATAAGCTCAAGGAACTGAGAAGGATTGAAGATGGGAAGGTCACAGTCATCAGGCTTCCATCGCCATTGCATGAAGCCGCCATCAGGGCGTCCATATTTCATGCAATTTTGGTGCTCATGAATGGCCCAACAAGAGGAGCTTGTGTAATAGGGAGCATTGGGGTTGGGTATCCATTCGCCTGTGAAAAGGTCACATTCCTCTTCTTGGATTGGCAATGGCTGAAGCTCTTCACCCTCTTCAATGCTTGAATATGAATCAGATGGGGATTTGGGAGAGCTGGTGAGGAGGAAAACAGAGTAGTAATCTACAAGATTGTATAACAGGGGAATCACTGTGAGTATCACAAGAGTGAACACTATGGCTAATGTTTTGTTAAGGGTGTAGTTTTTCCCCAAGGGAACCTCATTTCCATGGAGATTCATGGAGAAAAGCCTCAGAAATGGTGGAAAAGTTGAAGAGAAACAAAGATGGGGGAAGTTTTATAGTGATATGAGAGAGAGAGAGCAATGATTATAAAATCGAGAGACGAACATAGTCTCGAGATTATGGATCCTAAGATGTGTCTAAACGAGTAGTATGTGTTGTATCCTCGGCATTCTCACTTCTTTCGATGGAGAAGAGGATCAGGATCTGACTTGTATAATTGATACTATTAGGAACAGAATCATTATGGCATTTGATTCGTCGATCTGAGATGTGTCTAAGTAGTATGTGTTGTGACCTCGAAAATCTCACTTCTTTCGATGAAGAAGGGGATCAGTTGGTGAAGGTTATGGCTTTTAGAAAAGTGGGTTATGAATAAAGGGTGATCTAAAGGGTTGGGCATTTCCTTGGCTGTTCTTTTGCTTTATAATAGGCAAACTCATGAGCCAAGTTTCTTAACCATTCCCTGATGAATAGCGAGAGGCATTGACTGAGCTAAAAAAAAAAAGGTGAAATGTAAAGAATAAAGCCTTGAAAAGTTCAGACAATGGCAAGGGAGAGAGGCTCCATGAATGATAGATTGATTCAAACCCAATTTCATTTGGATTTTCCTTCACAAATAATGCTCTTTTTTTGTTGTCATGACAGCTAGGTTGCTATATTATATATATATATCATTGATTGGGTTGGTTTTATTTAACTTTTTGGTTCAATAACGTCTCTTCTTTCATTGTCAATAAATTATTCGATCATAGATATCTATCTAACACCTTAAACTTTCATCCGTTCATCGATTAAGTTATACTTTCTTTTAGGATAATATTTATGGAAGTTTCATAAAGTAAACCATCCAACATAACATATCATATCCCACTAATAAAATTCAATAAACAGAAGGGAGAGTGATTAGAAATTGAAATTTAGTTGATTTTCTTAGTTCATCACGTGAAGTTTCATTGATTAGACAGCTGAAAATGATAAATCACTAAACCAGATATGATTTTGACGTTGATTTCAGTAAGGTTCTCCAATGATTTCATTCCAAGTTTGTCAAGTAACTGCATTTGATAATAAACTTACCATCATTGTTGACAGATTGGAGTAGCAATGAAAAAAAAAAAAGGCGTTGCAAATTTGAGGGAATGGCACAACAGATGATGACAACTAAGGCTGATGAGAAAACACTACATAAGATTATCTCTCAAATGGTACCTTTGGCTCATCTCCGGCCAGGGTTTCCTCCGCCACCACGAACAGGCGGTGTTGAAGACCCATACGGAGCGGTGTTTCCAGGCGCAGCATGTCCCCCCACACCTCTGGATTGAGCATCATAGCCAGCTCCTCCCCTAGGTGCATCATAAGTAGGTAGCCCAGGCACATTGTAACCTGGTCCTCTTTGTCCATCGTAACCAGGTCTCTGTGAATCGTAAATGGATCCTCTTGCTCCTTCGTAACCAGATCCTCGTTGGGTACCTCTTGCTGCATCGTAGTTGGGTCGGGTTGCAGTAGAACCAGTTTGAGGTCCTGTGTATGCAGTCGCACCTGCACTGGATGCACCACCTGCAGTAGCAGGCAGCAGGCCACGTCCCTATTGCACATTTTCAACAACAAATAATTAAGAAAAATAAAACGAAAAGTTTAAGGACGTATTACACAATTTTAAAATTTTAGAAACTAAAAAAAAAAAAAAAAAAAAAAAAAAAAAAAAAAAAAAAAAAAAAAAAAAAAAAAAAAAAAAAAAAAAAAAAANCATGATATTAACCATTGAAATGTTGAACTAATATACTCATACATAGAGATAATTTTTTTTATAAAAAAAACATAGCTTGAAAGGGAAATAAAAAGGATGTGCAGAAACACAAGCCCAAATGAAACAGGGCCAAAATTACCAAGGATGCTCCAATGGTTTAGAATCAAAACTAAAGAAGATTTACAAAACAACGTAGTCGTGGATGAACAGTTCTGTTTGATGCAAAACTAAAACCAAAGAGGTACCAAAAGCTAACCTAAATCTTCACGGTAAAGTCGTGTCTTCATAAAATGTGATCCAAATCTTGCGGTTCGAGTCATATGACATGTTCGAACAAAGCATAGGACCCAAAACTATAGAAGAGGAGTCTTAGATACGGTTGAAGGTGTGTTTACACTTCCATGGGCAACTAGCCAGCAGAAGAATTCGGCCTTTCGTGAAATGGAAGAGGAATGAAGCAAGCGAGGGAAAAAGGGAAAAGTATAGATGTGATTGGAGACCCTTTTTGTATGGTTAGCTTTGTGGCTCTTTTTGTTGAGCTGTATTTTGATAGGCCTTTTTGTTTGCTTATTATCCTAAGAGTTTTTCTCAATGAAAACTTGGTTTCTTACTAGAAAAAAAATTAAAAGAGAGAAGAAAGTATAGGTTGGATTAAAACAAGTCTACTCCTCCTAGAGAAGAAAGCTTCGCACCAGAAAGATGAACATTTCTGAACCATCTCAACAAATGGATCCCAAAACCACGGAGACTCCGATCATGACTCAAAGGAAAGCCTAGATAAAACATGGATAGGAAAGAGACCTCAGAGCCCATCAAAAGGTGTTTCTCCTTTTAAATCAAAATAGTAAGAAACATACAAAAAGAGAGTACTACAAATTCAAACATATCAACTCATGAAAACTAGAAAGTGGAATATGTGACTAACCTGGGCAACACCATAGCCGTCTTCATAAGTATTTTGTCCAGCTGGATTCCCAGAAGCTTCTATCTCGTTGTTTTGGGTAGTACCATAAGGCCCACCTACGTGCAGTCGTCAGATATCAGTGGTCGATAAAGGAAAATTCGAGAAGGATAAGATAATCCAACAGAAAGTGAAATAGAGGCAAGCAAGAGTACCATGTCTTCTTTCTAGACTAGCAGTATTAGTCAACTCTGCCCTAAGCTTCTCCAGTTCCCTAGCCATAGTGATATAATTCTTTTCCATCACCTGAAGTGACTCAAGATGATCATTGTATAATTTTTTCTCATAGTCATAGGTCGCCCTGCAAGGTCAATAGCTAGTCATGGCATTTTACAAGCAAGAAACATAACCCCTGAAGCACATTATGATCAAACTCTGGTCCAGTAAAGGATAGACAATGCAGTAAACTTCAAAAAAATGAAGGAAAAACAGGTTCTAGTAGGGCTTTATTTTTCTTTTTATTTTATTGTGTGCGTGTGTGGGTCGTATAAGGAACTTTGTTTCATAGTAATGAACTACAGTAAACTTAGGAACATTACTCACTAGACACCTTGGCTTAACATTTATAAACAGAATACATAAGCCTTTAAGAAATAGTAAACGAAACAAGTCGAGCTAGGGCAGCCTCTATTACCACAAGCTAGAGGCCTAGTTAAAACTGCAAAGAAACTGAATTGAATTCACAGGAGATCCTACACATGAACTAACATACGTAGTTATGTGAAATCCTAAAAAGTCCCTCTAAAGTTAAATGCTATACAGATTACGCACCTACAATGCTGATATTCCTGCCTCAAACTCTCGAGTTCTGACATCAAAACTGGAACCTGCTGCACGTCTCCATGGGCCCTCTGGAGGTCTTGGGTCAAATGTTGCACTCTCGTAATAAGCTCCTGCCTTGCTACAATCAAGTTCTGAGCATCTGATTTTGCTTGCTGCAACTCTAACTTAATTGGCTCAGCAGCTTGTAGTTCTGATTCCATCTTTGCAATCTTATCAGAAAGATTCCTTGCTTGCTGCTCTCTTTCAGATTTCACAGCTCCTATTTGAGCATGAAGAATTTGAAGCTCATGCTGCGCAGCAGCAAGCTCTTGCCTCAATGTTCCATGGGTAGCAGCAAGCCTCTGATTCTCGGTGACGAGTTTCTGCATCTCAACATGTTGCCCAGCTAGCTTCTGTTCCATTACTTCTGGAGGAGGCATCATGTCAAAGGGAGGAAAAGTACCGTGCGGAGGACGTAGCCCATGACCAAATGCTTCTGGATGCAGGACACCAGAACCTGGAAGAGGACGCCTTGCATGTGGAGGCGGAATACGACCTTTACTACCCATTTTCAATAGCCAGAAGTCACCTGCGTAAATCAAAGGAAAACCTTACCACAACTCCATTACTTTAATTGACTAACAACCAACTAAAATCAAAGAACCGGTGCTAACCAAGTAGCAAAAAGCTTGTATACAAATCATGCCACAACGATGCCAAATGCAACACAAACAACAGTCACTTCGTAACCTAAATCTTAATGTGCAGCAACAATACGTCCAAACCCAAAATTGGCACGCTGTAAATGAAGAAAAAACACCTCTTGATGTCGCCAACGAAAGAAATCACATATTCCATCAAATAGTGCCGGAAAAAACTAGAAAACATTAATTGATGCAGGGGAACATGGGCGTTGTAGCCAAAAGAAAACTTTAGGGTTTTCGAGAAATTATAACGAAGATAAACATGACGTTTTTGATAGGTTTCTTTACCTGCAACAATTTGTCGGCACCTGAAACTCGTCGGCCTACCGGAGAATTAAACAAACGGGAAAATGGCCTACCGGAGGAATTTCTTCGCCAATCCCCACTCCACTGTTCAGCAAGAAGAAGAAGACCGGGGACTCGCAATGAGAGCCCCAATTTTAAAATTTTGGGAATTTTTCTTTTAATTTTTTCCCTATAATCTTTATTTTTATCAATTAAGATTAAAAATATCTTATTTTATTTATTTTCAAACTACACTTAATTTTTTTTTTTTTAAAAATAAATTTTAAAGGCTTAATTTTTATCAAATTTAGTTAAACCTACAGACAAAAAAAAAAAAAAAAAAAACAANATTAATTATCGGAATTATACTCATATTAGTTCGAAGGTTTTTACGTGAATATTAATAAGTCCATGAAAGACCTCTCTCGCGTAATTAATTAATGTTATAAAATTATTGAAAATATTTTATTTATATCAAATTCTGATAACACTTACGATACACGCGACCATCTTATTTCTAGAAATCATAAACAAAAACTTCAATCAATTAACAAAATTTGCAACTTAATATATGAAAGATTTCTTGTAATCTCTATGAAAGAAGAAACTAGAGACGACTTCAACCCAACTGAGGAATGGTGGTTAGTGATTCCTTTATCTTCTCCTCTGCAAAAGAAAGATCTGTCATCCCTCCTTGTAGATACTTCTCATAAGCTGCCAAGTCGAAGTGACCGTGCCCGCACATGGCTGTGAGAATAACTTTTGATTCTCCGGTTTCTCGACATCGAAGAGCCTCTCGAATCGTTTCCGCTATGGCGTGTGTTGGCTCCGGTGCTGGTATTAGTCCTTCCGATCGAGCAAATTGTATAGCACCTGCAAACAAACAGAAACTCAGTTGTTGCATTGTTGGTCACTTATGCAGAGCCAAATTTTCAGTAACTGGCTTACTTTCCCGAGCACCTATCGATTAACTTTCGGATAAAATTCGGGTACCTTGAAAGCATTCTGTCTGGGGAAGTGATACAGCTTCCAGAAGACCAAGATTATAGACATGTGATATCAATGGAGCCATACCATGATACCGCAATCCACCTACCAAAAATGAGTAAGCCAAGATGATGATCAAGACAAGAAACAAAGAGTTCAATGCGTCGTATTAGTTTCGATAGCATATTATACATTACCAGCGTGAATGGGGTCGGGAATGAAGTTGTGACCAAGTGTGTGCATCTTCATCAATGGCGTCATCCCGGCTGTATCGCCATAATCATAAGCGTAAACGCCTTTCGTTAATGAAGGACAAGCTGCAGGTTCAACTGCTCGAATAACGGGGCTTATTTTTCCAGCAAGTTTCTCACGGAGGAACGGGAAGCTAAGACCTGCAAAATTCGATCCTCCGCCAGTGCATCCTATGATGACATCTGGGGTCTCACCTAAGGCTTCCATTTGTTTTAGACACTCTTCGCCGATGACGGTTTGGTGAAGCAAAACATGGTTGAGGACACTTCCCAAACAGTACTTGGTATCAGCATTGAGAGCTGCAACCTCCACAGCTTCTGAAATGGCAATTCCCAAACTTCCAGGGCTTGATGGATCAACTTGAAGAAATTTTCTACCTGAATCCGTGACGTTGGACGGAGATGGGTGTACTTTTGCTCCCCAAGTTTCCATCATCATTCGACGATACGGTTTTTGATCATACGACGCACGCACTTGCCACACCTAGTTAAGGAAACAAGATAAACTTCATGTGATATGTTACAGAAGCAACCAAGAAGATGAGTTTTGAACCATTTTTCTAGCATCTTAATTCAACTGTTTCATAAATCACTTCGAGTTTATGCTACATATTGATCACAACAATTGCTTCTTACCTCGCAGCCGATACCGAACAAGCTACAAGCAAAGGCCAAACTACATCCCCATTGCCCAGCCCCGGTTTCTGTAACGACATTCTTGACACCTTCCTGTACATTATACCAAACTTGTGGAACAGCCGAGTTGGGTTTATGTGACCCAGCAGGGCTAACTCCTTCATACTTGTAGTAAATTCTAGCTGGTGTGCCCAGAAGCTTCTCTAACCTCTTAGCTCTAATCAGAGGAGTTGGACGCCAAAGCCCGTAGATATCGACAACTTCGTCGGGGATGTCGATGTACCGCTCAGCACTGGCTTCTTGCTTAATCAATTCATCAGGAAAGAGAGGCGACAAATCTTCAGGTTTGATTGGTTCAAAAGTCTTGGGATGCAATGGAGGAGGAGGTTTTACAGGAAGGTCTGCAACGAGATTGTACCATTGACGCGGGACCTCGACTGCCTTCAAATTAGGATTTGATGCTGCTTTTGTTCTATAACCATTTGAAAACCTCAAATGTCTTGGAATTCTCTCAAGTGAAAGACATCCTGAAAAGGTTTAAATTATCAAAGATGAGAGGAAAGCGGGAAGGGCTGAGAAGCTTAATATAACCATCCAAGCCCACCGCTAGCAGATATTATATTTTTTGGTCTTTCACTTTAAGGGCTTCCCCTCAAGGTTTTAAAACGCGTCTCGTAGCGAGAAGTTTCCACACATGTTTTGTTCCCCTCTCCAACCAATGTGGAATCTCACAATCCACCCCTTTGGAAGGAGCCAACGTCCTCACTGACATACCGTCCGGTGACTGGTTCTTATACTATTTGTAACAATTCAAGCCCACCGCTAGTGGATATTGTCTTTTTTGGACTTTCCCTTCCAGAGCTACCACTCAAGATTTTACCGATGTGAGATCTCGAGACCAAAAACAGGAAAATGCAGTGATTCCAACAGGAAAATAAAAGGAAAAGTGAAATCCAGCAATAATCACACAAAACCAACAAAAAGCTTCCAAAAAACATCACCATTTCAAGCAAAAAAACCCAGACCGATACAGCTTCTCACTCACTCTCTTCCAAAAAGTGCCAGCATCTCAAGCAACAAACCAGACAAACTCCAATTCAACAGTGACAAATCCTGGGATCTTCCAAATAAAAGATCTAGCAAAGTTCCAGCAATTTCATCTCTAAAATGGTAACAAAAACAGACGAATTCGAAGGCAAAAACTCATACAACAACCTCGGTCAAAACTCAACATCACAAACACATACACAAAATCTCCAAACAAAGCATAATCAATATCCACAAGAAGTAAAATGAAAGGGATTCTAGGTTAATTTCATAAGAGCCGAAGTTCCAAACACAAATACAGGAAAGAAAAAGAGGAGAAATTAAGTACCTCCGCCATTGATGCCTGAAGAAATCGATGAAGCGACCATTTTCAAGACAGATCTTCAACCCTTTTCCGCGAAAAACAAAGAAAAGGGAAGCATGATCTGCTACTCGATGACTTCAAGTCAAACAGAGACCCCACGATGCCGGGTTGATCACGATAACTACTATTTTTTATTATTTTTTCTTTAAACAAAATAATAATAATAATAATAAATAAATAAATATATATATATATATATTTAATAACTAGGGTTTTATATTACTTTCTCTGAAAAAAGAAATTAAATTATGATTTGATAATTGTTTTTTATTTTTTAAAACGACTTTAAGCAAATTAATAAATTAATTTTCATTTTAATCATTATCCCGCTGGATTAACTTATTAAATATGATATATATATATATATATATTTATTTATTTTTAAAAAAATTAATAGATAAATTCTATTTTTCTATTAAAAATATAAAATATTAATAAAATACATATTGTTATTTCATATTTTAAGTATATATTTATTTATTTATTAAGTAAATAAATACATATGTACATAAATAAAGAAAATAAAGAAATAAACAAAGTAGGTCGAAGAAATTTATCTCTGTTTTATTATCTGTTTACATGAAGATTTCTGGTTCGGTTTATGAAAAACAAGATTATAAATGATGATCGAGACGATAGCGAGCGGTAAGCTAAATGGCAAAAATTGCTGAAAGGAACTAAATTGCAAATTTTGTAGAATGGAGAATTTGCTAAAAGGCCCTTCTTTCACCCCTCAAGTACTCTTTCATCCTCCTCCGGAGCTCCTTTCTGCAAATATCAAGAAATTAAAAAAAGATGTCAAATTTGCTATCAAGTCCCTCCCTACAAAATATTTATATTTCTATACCTCATAAGCTGTCTGTCCAAATTTGAGGCCGATAAGAGACCTCTATTCTCCTCTGCCCTTCTTAAAAGGTATGGCATTACCATATCCACTGCTCCAAATGGCATGTATTTGCTTACTTGAAACCCTGCGTTTCTTAACCCATAAGACAACGCTTCCGACATTCCATACAATTGAGCAAACTCGAGCTTCTCCTTCAACTTCTCGATCCCTATCTCGTATGCTTTCTTCGCCGCTAATTTTCCTGCAAAATGGTTACCAAACGAGACCCATATTATGAAAAACGTTCTAATGTGGGTATTATATGAGATACCGTTCTGGGTACCTGATTCGACATTGTGGGTATAAAATAGTTATCAAAGGAGATGTAGATTATAAACAACGTTCTAACATGGTTATTACACGAAACATGATTCTGGGTACCCATGTTATTAAATGAGACACGAGTCTGGGTACCCAGAGCTCGATTCTGGATACCCATGTTATTAAACGAGACACGATTTGGGGTATCCAGAGCTCTATTTTGGATACCCATACTATTAAACGAGACACGATTATTGATACCCATGTTATTAAACGAGACACGATTTTGGGTACCCATGTTATTAAATAGGAACGCGATTCTGAGTACCCACGTTATTAAATGAGACATGATTCTGGGTACTCATGTTATTCAACAAGACACGATTTTGGGTTCCCATATTATTAGATGAGACACGATTCTGGATACCCATGTTATGAAACGAGACATGATTCTAAGTACTTATGTTATTAAATGAGACACAATTCTGGGTACTCTCAATGAGACACGGTTTTAGGTTCCCATGTTATTAAACGAGACACGATTTTGGATACCCATGTTATGAAACGAGACATGATTCTAGGTACCTATGTTATTAAATGAGATACGATTTTGGGTACCTGAGTCGACGTTGTGGGTAGCGAGAATAGCTCCGCTCGAGCCTACGGCGATGTTGTCGAGCAAGAACGACGCGCAACTATTATAGCATGCATGTGTGTCATGAATGCTATTGTGAATGGGAGATTCAAATCCAAGAGAAGAAGCGAGCTTGGATTCACTAGACATATAAGCACCTCTCACGAGCTTAATCCCAAGAGGAACTCTCATTTTGTTGGCCTCTTTGGTGACTAACAAAAGCCGATCCTTTGCGTCTTTTAGATAGGCTTGGAGGGTTCCATACACTATCGGGTTATGGTCTTTGTTGTGGATGATGGCGGCGGAGTATGTGAAGTAATCAATGGCGGGTTGAATTTTGGTGTGCTCGGCGTCGATGGCTAAAGGAACGTTGGCATCCACGCAACTTTGGCAGATTTTCATTAGCCTTTGATGGCTTATTTGGAGGCTTTTTTGTTCTTCGTTTGTTAAGGGATTGGGCTGTTGAAGAGTGTGGTAAAGAGGGCTTGATTCAGAGAAAATTGGGAATGTTTTGAGCTTCCATGGAAGATTCAAACATGGGTCCTTTTGTTGCCATCTTAACAAGTCACTCACTCTCTCTAGCAATCTCAATGGGCAAATTGCGCTCACTTTAGCCACCACAAAGCTTGCCTATCAATTGCACGAAACAAAACAAAACCGAACGTTAATTTAGAGAATGATCATGTGTTTATAAGTAAGAAATACATCTTTATCGGTACGAGACCCTTTCGAAAATCCCAAATCAAAACCATAAAACTTATACTCAAAATAGATAATATCATACTAGTGTGGAGAGTATGATTCCTAACATGGTATCAGAGTCATGCCCTTAAGAACAAAGAAATTGCTAGCCTTGAAAGTGTAGGCAAAAGTGACTCGTGTTAATAAAAGGGGTACTTTGTTCCCGGGTTCTAGAGACAAGAGTTGAGCCTCGATTAAGGAAAAGCTGTTCGAGGGCTACATAGACATCAAGGGAGATAGTTCGGAGGATTGTTGGGAGATAGTCCCACGTGGGTTTATAAGTGGTCTCACACATTTTGGCCCAAAACAATGTCATGAATGGTATATTCAAAGTGGACAACATTTTAAAGAGGCCCAATGAACGTATATTCAAAGTGGACAACATTTTAAAGAGGCCCAATGAACGTATATTCAAAGTGGACAACATTTTAAAGAGGTCCGATGGCGTTCATTCAAAGTGGACAACATTTTAAAGAGCCCAAAACAATGTCAGAAAACATATATTCAAAGTAGACAATATTATATCCGTATGAAAAAAAAGATTCTTATGAACTTACAGAGCCAGGTGGGAGAGCTCTAGTGGCCTCAATGGTTCGGAGAAACCCATGAAGATTCCGATCACAGGACTCCTCATCGTTGGCGTATTCAATAGCGTAATCGAGCATGCTTCTCAGCCCGACATCATGCAACCGGCGAACGGTTTTCCCGACAGCCGTGTCGTCCTCACCGGCGCAAAAATGTCGGTAAAAACTATGTCTAACGGTACCAAAAATTACATCACGAGCCAACTCAACATCCATCAATTTAGAGTTCATAACCCACATTCCGACGTCTACGACAGGGCCGACAGCGGCGACATGGAGGCTGGCGGCGGCGTGTAGGACCTCCAACGTTGATAACGACCCAAACAAGGCCTTTGTGTCAGAAAAATCGACGGTGGGTGCCGCCGGAGAGACAGCAAGATTGAGCGGCGGCGGCGGCGGCGTAGAAGCGGCGGAAGTGAAGGCAGCGGCGGAGGAGGATGCGGCGGTGTTCAACAACCGATTGAAAGCGTAAAAAAATACGTTCTTGGGGATCTTTGATTGGGTTGAAAGGATACTTCTGGCCATCAAATTTTTCAAATTTTTTTTTTTTCTTCGTTTCTGATTCTATGAATTTTGCTGCTGACCTGTGCGTTAAATAGAAGAACAGTTTGACAGGTGGACAGATGGTTAAAATCAGCACTACACGTAAGTACACACGCTAATATTCCATTATCTGACGTGGATAAATTAATTAGATACAGTTGTGGATTAGAGGGGTTGCTGACGTCATATTTACGGAAATTAAATAAAAACTTGGATAGAAACAAATCAAAACAATTCTCCTGGACTTCTGTTTTTCCCACGAAATTAGTTAAGGAATCCTTTTGGATTCCGTCGTCATGTCATTAACCGTGTTTTGTGGGTAATTAGTTTCTAATTGTCGGATTAAAATTAGTTAACTGTCTTAATCGTTTTAATTGTTTAAATCGTGTTTTTTTTTTCTTCATGTTTTTTTTAGTTAATTAGTTAAGATTCAAACGGTAGACCTGTTAATGAATTTGTCAACGGCTTAAACAAGTCAAATTGTTTCTACTTCTTCTCTCTTTTTTTCTTTTTTATTATATATATATATATATATATATATATATTTTTTTTTTTTNTTTCAGGTAGAAAATTCGGACATCTGACGTTTAAATCCGGATTCAATAAAAAAAATATTTATGTTTTTGTTCAATAATATGGAATATAGATTTAAATTCTTTTGTTCGACTTTTTGGGTTCGTTGGACCGTCGGCGAGATTTGACTTTCCCAACCGAACATTGTTTGTGCAGAATTCAAGCTTGTTCGGCCACACGCGTTGTTTGTGCATGGATGTTCAATCGTTGCAACACAACAATGTTGCATTTATTGTCATATTCGTTCTCAACAACATGACTCGTGCATGTTGATGTCGCCTCATGTCTTAGGACACATCGGCCATCTTTGCTTACTTAGATACATTCGTTGGAAACGAACCCAGGTGTTGATTATCTAATCAGGACATCCCAAACATCCATCCATTCGAGTTCACTCGAGCATCAGACTCTATCGTAAATTTTAATGAATAAAACTATCTCGATTAGGGTTTTTTTTTTTTTTTTTTCGATTTATGAGCACATGCAAACTAGCCATAGGGTTGAAATTTCGAATTCTAAACCTAGTGAAAAAAATAAAAAATTATCAAGTAATGAAATTTCTATTCGAGATGTAGCATGTCTGCGAGGGACGTTCCCGATCGATTCAGCCTAAACCCGAAACGCTATGAATCAAGAAAGTTATGTACAAGGCAAATGATATCAATATGTCAATCAACTCAAAGTTTGATAGCCCAATGGCCCTTGGGATCCATCCATTTTTGTGTCATTTCTTCCCATTAGAGCTGTCATCCATGGAAACAATCTTTCAAGTTCGGTGTTTATTGTATTAGATCTCAGTTTCTTGTTGTTGATCCCAAATTTCGATCTTTCGATAGCTTCCATAAAATCTTCCCTCGATAGCGTTTCGCCACCTGCGAAAAAGAAAAGAAAGAACGGATAATTCCTTACAAGGGTGATGGTGCGAGTCGAAAAATGGAGTTAAGTTAGTAAAACGACTGACCTCTGCGAGCAGCGAGAAGTGCTGCTTCGTTCACAATGTTTGCAAGATCAGCACCCACGTAACCAGGTGTGAGTGATGCAACTAGACTGCAGATTAAGTTCGGGTTTTCCTCGAGTGGGACGTCTCGTAAGTGTACTGCCAAGATTTTTCTCCTTCCTTCTTCATCGGGCTGTCCTACGAGAACTTTTCTTGAGAATCTACCTGGCCTACAAAGGGCGGGATCCAATGCTTCGGGTCTGTTAGTCGCTGCTATAACGATCACTTTTGTGTCCGACTCAAATCCATCCATTTCGGTCAACAACTATGGTAATTAGAAAGGAGGAGAGTTGGATCATACAGACATTATACAGAAAAGAGTAGAGGTAAGTACGTTCTAATCGAGATTACCTGGTTTAATGTTTGGTCACGTTCGTCATTGAAACTTCTACCTCGTTTCCCTCCAACCGCATCAAGTTCATCGATGAACACGATTGATGGTGCACATTTTCTTGCTACACTAAAAAGGTCTCTGATACGTGCTGCCCCTCTTCCCACAAACATTTCAACAAATTCACTGGCTGATACACTGAAAAACGGAACCCCTGCTTCTCCAGCCACCGCTCGTGCAAGGAGCGTTTTCCCCGTTCCAGGAGGACCTACTAACAGGACACCTTTTGGAAGCTTTGCTCCTAGTTTTTGGTAGCTAATAGCTCCTTGAAGACATGATACTACCTATGATCATTAATTTTGTCAACAGAGACAAAGAAACCATCTAAACATTTACCTCGATTTCTATTTTAGTTCCTAAACTTTCTATTATAACGAAACAACCTCTCATCATTGACTAATGTCGAAATCATCTTGCAGTCAGTAGGATTCATTACGAACTTCGATGGAAAACAAGTCAAAATTCAAGAACTAGAACAAGATCATATAACATCTAGTACCATCGAATTTTTAAATAGCTTACCTCCATGAGCTCGACTTTAGCACCATCAACGCCTTCCACGTCTTCGAATCCAACCATGGGACTGTTAGGTTGGCGCTTTCTCGCAGTTGTGTTCGATGCAGAGAGTTGACGATAAAGAAGCCACATGAGAGGAATTAAAGGAATCCATAGAGATATGATCGTTATCAACGTAGTTCTCATCGACATCAGAACCGATTGAGGTGCTGAACTATAAGTAGTTCCCTTTTCTCTCATCAAACCAAGCAAAAACTTCTCATCATGGTCTACTTTCCTCGTCGAAAATTTCCACTCCGGAATCGCAACTTTGCTTCTCCTAGAAAATTTTGTCAATAAATTCGACTTTGGGGCTTGCACAGCTCTGGAATCATCATTCATTCCCTTATCACTTCCATTAGAACTATCTACTACTAATGGTTTACTATCTAAACCTTCGATCGACTCCGTAAAACTTCGATTAAAATAGATACGACGCGACCCCTCCTCGAGTAAAACTTTGGTGACAGTTCCATTCTGAAGGCTGGTAATGAAATCTGAATATGGAACATTCTTAGAAGGTGGGACTGCAGTTACTTTCAGAAACAAATAGCACAGCCCCAAAACAATACAAACTGAAGCAGAAAGGCTCACCTTCCTAACATTCTTCCTAATAAATGTTCTTACATTGTTCATAGCTGATCGAACAGAAACTGTTCTTAATCTTTTGGATAACAATCTCAACCTCGGGCGTAATCTTAAACCAAACTTTCTTCTCAAATTGTTGTTCCTTTTACTACTGCCCAGAGGAGGCATTTTATCATTCATCATATGCTCAAGTTTACTGTTACAAGAAAATCGCCATTGCCCATTGCTTATTACCCTAAATTGACAATTACAGAGCAACTGGCATCGAAGATCTAAGTATGTAGAAGGCAAAGCCATGGGAGGAAGAGTAACAGAGCTACAAGAGAAGTTTCTATACCTCCATAGATGCTTGTTGCTGTTGATATGAGCTCCGAAGCTTCCTGGAGGCAGAGAGTAGCGATTATTACAAACAATCGAGAGACCCGCCATGGAAATCCGACCTGGGTTATTGAGCTAACTAAAATGGGAGGCGAATTGAACAAGAGGGAAGAAAGATGAAAAGGGTATCTGAGAAATGTTGAAAGGGAGTGGAATTTGAAGGGTTTGGATGATTAAGATTGTCATGGCATGGAGAAAGTTGCAGAGATTTTAGGTTTTAGATTAAGAAGATGAACATGGGTTTGGCGTATGTGGCTCAGAAGGCGCAAACGATTTTGCAACGTTGCGGCAAAAATTGTAAAATGAATGAAGGGGAAAATCAACGTTTTCAATTTTAATTTTTTTTTTTTTTAATTTAAATTTTAATATTTCAAGGAAAAAATAAATTTTAGATACTGAGAGAGTATTCCAGAAAAAAAAAATTAATTAATAAATAAAAATTTACTAAATAGATTGAAGGAAACGAGCTATAACAATTCTGAGATCCAAGGTCGGTTAGAGAGAAAAACCGAGTATTCTTTGTACGTTTGTGAAAACCTCTCATAACAGACACGTTTTAAAATTGAGGCTGACGGCGATATGTAGCGGGCCAAAACGGACAATATATGGTACGATGGACAAAATGGATTGTGAGATTTCACGTTGAGAAACAAAGAAACATTTCTTATAAGAGTGTGGAAATACGTACCGTGAGGCTGGCTGACGACAATATGTAACGGGATAACCGGCCATGTTCATATACCAATAGTAAAAAAAAAAAAAAATTAAATAATTGAACCCTTAACTTATATAGTTTAACCCATGTCATTGAGAAAAAAAAAAATAAAAAAAATAAAAAAAATAAAAAAAACTTTTTAAGTTTTGAATAATTATGGTAAATTATCATCTACATTTACTTATTTATTAAATTTACAGTTTAATTGTATTATGAATAAACAGTCATTATTGAAATAAAAGTCTCTTAAAGAGGGGTGAATTTTGAATATTTTTCAAAAATAAAACCGAGTCAATGGGCCCCAATATATAATACTTTGTGACGTGTCATTTCTAAACAAATCACAAACTGCCACGTGGCATTACACTACGAGTTTTTTTACAACAAATGATGGTTAAAGTTGTAACGCACCCCACCGCTAGCATATATTGTCTTATTTGGACTTTCCCTTAAGGCTTTAAAACGCGTCTATTGTCTTATTTGGACTTTCCCTTAAGGCTTTAAAACGCGTAAAGAAGGTTTCTACACCCTTATTAATGGTGGTTCGTTCTCCTCTCCAACCAATATGGGACATCACAATCCACTCCCTTCGAGGCCAGCGTTCTCAACAAAATGATGCAAGAAGCAAAGAGACGGTGCAAGAAGCAGGCCAACAAATGATGGCCAAGGCTCAGGGAGCTATCGAGGCTATCAAGGACACCACCGGCCTCAACAAATGAACCCTTTTCATTTCCTCTAATAATACACAACTTTTTCCCTCTCATGTTCTTTAAAGTCTCATCTCTTTGGCCTTCGACGAAGCTAACCAAGCTTCGTTCTTTTGATGTATTAGTTCTCCCTCATTATATTTAATTATATTAATGAGATTTTAATTTTTTTGATTCTTTGATTTTTTTTCTTTTAATTTATTGGATACTTTATATATTAATCCAAATTAAAAAATTATAAAAGAGAGACATTTAATTTTTAGTAAAATTTCATTTATTTATTGGTTTTTAGGGAAATATTATTTAAAATAACCAATATTAATTTTAATTTATATTGCAAAAAAAATGCGTATAGTTTGTAATCATTATTAAAAAAAAATACTTCTGTTAAATAATTTATTTACTAACATTATAAATTTTTTATTCACTATTCTACAGAAGGTTAAAACTGTAATTTAAACTTGGAAATTAGTATTTATTAAGATTTTTTTATTAAAGAATGTTATTACAAATTTAGTAGATTTATATATTATCAATTTATGTTGAATTTATAAATTTTTAATTATTGTATAATATATTTTAATTTAATTTAATGTTTAATATTTATTTAATATTTTCTTTTCAAATTCTAACAAATTAGATACTATTTAATTATTTATATTAGTTTTCTCATAATTTATTTATAACCGTTTTTTTTTTCATGAGAATAATTTTTATTAATAAAAATAAAATTTAAAACCCGTTTTCAAAATTGGTTTTTAAAATTTGCCTTCAAAACTTAAAATTTAAAAAATAAATTGACTAAACTTTAAAATTAACGAAAAATAAATAAAAATGGATAATAAATAAAGTCCCTTTATTTTATTTGAGTTAAAATATTCTTTGTCGACCAAAAACACACAGAATGACAGAAATATCCCCAATAACATAAACTATTACCATAATGCCATTCTGACTCATTCCCAAAAAAAAACAGCGGTAAAAAAAAAACTAATCTATCATTGCATCAACTGAACACCTTCTCCTGGTCAAATGGGCCTCATATATGAACAACTCCAATGAAAATTAGACACGTGGAGCTATGATTCAATTATCGTATTACACGTGTCACAAACTAATTTAACCTAACCCACTGTATAAATCAACGAACTGGAGCCATATTCACTCATGTGGTTTTCAAATTCTCATTTTTTTTTTCTTTGGGTGTTTTTGAATCTCTATCAATAAAGAATTGAAATGGTAGATAACTCGAGCCGGATGAGCTACCGTGCCGGAGAGGCGAAGGGTCAAACCCAGATTTTTTATTCATTGACGTCTTCATTTGAATCACATTTTATTTCGTTTTTAGCTATTGATAATATATCATGTTAATTTGTATCCTTAATGTAGGAGAAGGTGAGCAATATGATCGACAAGGCAAGCGATGCAGCCCAAACAGCTAAAGAGTCGGTACAAGAGACGGGCCAACAAATGAAGGCTAAGGCGCTAAAAGAGTCGGTATAAGAGACGGGCCAACAAATGAAGGCTAAGGCACAAGGAACTGCAGATGCTATTAAGGATGCCGTGAACAAATGATATCATCTATCATTCATATTTTTTCATTAATTTTATTTAATGCTATTTTCTAGAGCTTTTCTAATAATAAACGATTATTTGGTTAATTTAAAGGATTTGTGTAATAATTAAAATAATTATTTTAAAAAGTGATTAGAAATAGAGAAAATTACAACAAAATAAATATAATATTTTAGAATTATATAACAATAATAAATTTTATAAAATTGATTATATATAGTTTGATAGTCGCGTAAAAATTGATTATATAAATGATTTCAACCATATATTAAGATAAATAAAATAAATAATCACAAATGTGCCTTCTATAATTTTTTAAACTTTTAATTTAGAAATTAAAATAATTTAAAAGAATATTAATAGAATATATGTATAGAAAAGATTAATATAAAAGAATTAAAGGGTGCTTGATTTTTAAATAATAATTTTTAATATAATTTCAATATTGTGATTTTTAGTTAATATAAAAAATTAATTAAAAAAAATACCAAATGATATTTTATAATATCAATAATTTTATAAGGTAAAAGTATTTTAAAAAAATTAAAATTTAATTGACTAATTGAATGAGTAATGAGGTATATTAATATTTAAAATTTAACTAAATAATAAAAAAAAAATCTAAAAAAAAATTGTAAAAATGTAATTTTTAAAATTTAAGGACTAAGAAATTATCTTTCATAACTAATCAACAAATTAAAGATCAAATTAAAAATTATTATCTTTATAATTTATAATTTTTTAAAATTGTACAAAAAAAAAAAAGTTTTGATTTTTTATTCCGATAAATTCGATTTTCGTGTCAACCATTATTTATTTATTTATTTATTTTTAAGACTTAAAACATATCTTCTCTAAAACCCTACTTCTACCAGTGTCTCTCTGCGTTTCACTTAGCTTCGCCCTTGCTTCCGATTCTGTGCCCTAAAGCCGCAATATGAGATATTCATGGCGACTGCTACGTTTGCGAGCTCATTTTCGCTCTCAGCTTCGGATTTCATCCAACGCCTCACATTTTCAGGTACATTCCGATCCCAATCTGCAATCACTTCGCTTTCTATCTTCACTACTTCCTAAGCATCCCGTTCACGGCACGGCGTCGCCGCCCATCTCCGATTCTCAATTCACGAGTATCGTGAAATCTAGGTACGGCATTCCTCGAACGTTCTCCTCCGAATCGGTGATTGAACAGAAGGAGTCTGATCACGCTGTTGTGTTTGATATTTTCTCTAAATCTCGGGATGTGGATGAAATTAGGAAGGATTTAGAGTCGAATGGTATTGTTATTAGTCATGATTTGGTGTTGGAGGTTTTGGGGAAGCTCGAATCGAACCCTGATAGTGCTATCAGGTTTTTCAATTGGGTTTCGGGGGATTATGGCGAGAAACTTAGCTCCAAGTCGTATAACTTGATGCTGGGAATCCTAGGTGTTAATGACCATGTTAAGGAGTTTTGGGATTTAAACTGCGATATGAAGAAAAAGGGCTATGGGATATCTAAAACTGTACGGGATAAGGTATTGGAGAAGTTTGAGAAGGATGGATTGGAGAGTGAAGCTGAGAAGTTGAGAGACGTGTTTGCATCGGGATCCACTGACAAGTCTCCGGAGAAGATTGGTTCAATTGTCTGCAAACTTGTCAGGAACAATGTGTGGGGAGATGATGTTGAGCAGCAACTGCGTGATATGAATGTTTCGTTTTCAAGTGATATGGTTAAGATGATATTGGAGAACCTTTGCACAGATCCGGCAAAAGCATTTATATTTTTCCGATGGATTGGTGAGAGTGGGATGTTTAAGCATGATGAGCAAACTTATAATGCCATGGCCAGGGTGTTAGGAAGGGAAGATTCTATAGATAGATTCTGGAAAGTAGTCGATGAAATGAGGAGCCATGGTTACGAAATGGAGGTAGAGACATTTGCCAAGGTGTTGGGACGATTTTGTAAAAGAAGAATGATTGAGGAAGCTGTAAATTTGTATGTGTTTGCAATGGCAGGAGGTAATAAGCCTTCGGTGGATTGTCTTACTTTTCTGTTAAAGAAAATAGCAGTTAGTAAGCACTTAGATCTAGATCTATTCTCAAGGACATTGAAGGTATTTACAGAGACAGGTAATGTGTTGACAGATTCAATGGTTTCTGCAGTTCTCAAGTCTCTGTCTACTGTTGGTAGGATTGGAGAGTACACTGAGGTTTTAAATGTAATGAAAGAGTATGGATATGAATTTAGTGGTAGTTTGAAGAGAAAGGTAGCATATCGACTCGGTAGGACTGGAAAAAGTGATGAAGCTAATGATTTCATGAATGGCTTAGAAGCTTCTGGATGTAATCCAGACAACAAGACTTGGGCATCTCTGATTGAAGGGCTTTGTGCTGCTGGAGATCTTGCTATGGCCTCTGATTGCATCCACAAAATGGTTGAAAAAGGAGACGTCTCTTCTGCTGGATATGCTTTGGATTTAATAGTAAATGCTTACTGTCAAAGGAGACGTGAAACTGATGCTAGCCATCTTCTCTCTGATCTTGTTGATGGAAAGCAGCTAAAGCCATGGCATTCTACATACAAAGCATTGATCAACAAGCTACTGCAACGAGGGGAATTCAAAGAAGCTTTGAAATTGTTGGGGATGATGAGAAATCATGAATTCCCACCATTTATTGAACCATTTATCTCTTACGTATCGAAGTCTGGAACTGCTGATGATGCCATTGGTTTCCTAAAGGCAATGACATCAAAGAGATTTCCTTCTACGTCAGTGTTTCTCCATTTGTTTGAAGCGTTTTTCCAAGCTGGAAGGCACGGAGATGCTCAAGACTTTCTTTCAAAATGCCCCAGTGACATTCGTAACCATGCTGATGTTTTGAATCTTTTTTATTCCATGAAGCCTGTAGAAGATGCTGCTTCCCCAAATCTGGCTTCTTAGAATCGCATAATGTCTCCCTACGATGTAGTTTATGAGGTTTCATGTGTTATTTGATCAATCAAAAGGTTTTGTTTCAAATATTTCATCTGTTTCTCAAAATTTGTTGACCCATTGGAGCTTGATTCGATTAACTTCTTTGTGGTGAATAAAAGTCAAGGAAACAAGTTTCCTGTGATCAAGGAAGCTCCAGTTTTATACAACTTCCTGTCTTATTTATGTAATGTAGGGTCTCTCATTTGTAGCCTCCTTTAAAGTTGTGTTTTTATGTAGTTAATAAATCGTTATCAAATTACTAAATGTTCTAAATTGAGTATGAGTTACTTTGTTGGCAAAACCAGCTTTTTAGTATTCTTTTAAACCAATTAACTTTTAAAAACTTATTTTAGTAACTTTTTTTCAACATCTCTTCATGAGATGCAGAGAGGATTTGTTGCAAAATTATAGTGGGAAAAACGTCGATGAAGTGATTGATTCTTGACCCCTAGTACATGTTCCTATTTGAGTTTTATGTAGAAAATAGGAAACTTCCAGAAAAGCTGAAAGTTCAGGCCGTCATCTCCAAGGTGTTGCTCTTAAAGCTTCTTGGGGGCCAAGAACATCAAAAATTCTATAGGTGGTACTGTATAAGAGGCTTATTGTATGGTAAAGCCCTCAACTCTGCTTATCTTGGACTCTAGACTAAGCTGCACATTTCTGCAAGCATTCTGCCTTGTTTACTTTATTGTAACCATTTTTGTTCATGCAGAAACTTTCTCACTCCTGGTGTTAAAGGTTCTCATTGCTAAACGAGTGAAAAAGGTAGCGTGTGTTCTCACCCATAATGAACTTGGTTTGAGTTGTTCATTCTTAGTGTTTTATGGAAGACAACTGATTTGGTTACATTCAAAACATTTGTTAGCACTACATCTTGTCTTTCTTAATACCCCCACCTCGCCTACCTGACTCATAATGTGCTTAATCGTGTTGAGCTTATCAATTTTTCATAATGATGTTCTTTCCTTCTATTAGTTATGAAAATTTGGTGGATCTGTGTATTAATGTAACCAATGCCAATCATGTTTAGCTGCCTTGAGTTTTCTTTCTTTAATATATTTGAAAAGTGATACAAATGCCTATCTTTGGTCTAAAGTAAAGCAATGGATTCTAGCTTGTCATAGCAGCAAAGGTGGTAAAAGAAGATGTTGATTATACGCATTATAACGCATAGCATGAAACATCAAATGCCCCATCAATTTGTTTAGCTAACATAAAGCTACCTAGTCTTATTAGCAGTCACTTTTGACAAACAATCTAGCTTTCTTAAAAGCTATACATGTTGTTGGTCTCCAGAATGTGTTCGAAGTCTTAAAAGTTCAAAACTCTTGCAAATTTGATAATTGCTCAAATATTTGTCTTAGTTATATACTTTCATGCAGGTTTTCTTGTACCATGGGATTAAATATAAATGGTAGGTGGGAGATTTAGCCATCAATATTTGAAATGGTAATGGGTACCTTATCTACTAAGTTATGTTTGGATTGACTGTAATAGATATTTTATTTCACTAATGCGGTCATTTTCTACTTATCTATTGATGCGTTATGGGTTCGTTATTGGGTTTTCAAATTAAAAGTAGAAAGACAGTGCAAGATTAGTCATGTATCATTCTTTTTGTTTGATATCATAGTTCTGATTGCTGATACTTGGTTTTTTCTCCCCATGTTGAATCGAATAATAATTCTTTTGGCAAGCTAAGACAAACTTTGCCACACAGGTTGATTAGGACATGTCCATGAGCAAAACGATATGAGTGAGACTAAACGAGCCAAGAGGGTTTGTATCACTTTGCTGTGCGTTCATGACCAGGTTGGAAAATAGAAGAGGAGAAAAAAAGAAAAGAAAAGAAAAGAAAAGAAGAAAGAAAGTGTCTTCATTTGTGTTGGAGCCTTTGGATTGTCATCTTCAATGGCTGTGATGTTGATCAGAATGTAGGCAGCAAACAAAAGACAACTTAGGTTCTTACAGACAGTGTGACAAACTTGTCATCATTTTTGTATGATTAGTAGCCATTGCTTCCCCCACTTGCTGCTTATCCATTTCTCACTACATTTATTGCAGAAACCAGCAATGGAGGTGGTGCTGTTGGGGGACCAAGTTTGCAATATCTTTAGCCATTTCATCAGGCCTTCAAGTTTTCATTGGGAGGATTATTATGCTGTCTCGACAAAAAGAAAAAAGGTTGGATTTCCCTACCATTATCTTAGTTTTGATCTCTGCTGATTACTTCTTTTTGCTTAATATTGGATTAGAAATTTGATTAATGAAGAAATTAAGATGGTGTATGATTTGATATTGTCCAAGCCAAAATTTTTGAACTTTAGGGGACAGATTAGGAGGTTTAAAAGTTTTTTATTTTTATTTTTAATATATATATATATACTTTTTTTTTTTTAAATAATAAAATAAAAAGTCCTACAATTTGTCTCACCTTTGAACATTATTGATTACATTTTTTAATTACAATTATGTGGATCATTAATACAACTATAATTTGAGGAAGTAAACAGATCTGTTTCAAAACAGAGTTTCCATTTTGAGCTATCATATATATATATATATATATAATAAATACCTATTTAGAAATTTTTTTGGACTAACCTGAAATTTAAGGTTTGTCGGATTGGCTACCCGAATAAACCAAATCTTCACAGCCTAACTCTCTATTTTTGCTCTCTATTTTTAGGTTAGGTCAAGTTAAGTAGTCGAGTTGTTCATTTTTTTTTATTATTATTTTAAAAACTCTTACTTATTCACAAAATAATATTCATAATTAACTCTGGGTTACCCTTTGAAATTTGTGCTAGGAAATCCAAAGGTATGAAATCCAAAATAATTTCAAATAATTTGTAAAAAGAGCATCCCAAAACCATATCCAAAATTTGGTTTGAAAATTGTAATGTTTTTGGGAGGCAAATTATCCCAACAAAGGGGGTCTTGATTGATTAAACTTTTTTATTTTTATTTTATTTTTAAATAGAAAAGTGAATGGACCAAATTAACTCGTGAAAAATGCAATTAAAATTTGGTGAGTCTCTAATAGAGAAAATGGGACACTTGTTCCCTTATATATCCCTTTTTCCTAAGCAAATACTGTTTTGTTGGTCATTATTTATTATTATTTTAATTCTGGATGGAGTATTTTTGAAACAAAATATTAACGATTTTCATCTAAAATTAATTGTAAGGATATATATTTTTTTTTAAAAGTATATGGGTATAATTGGAATTGTAAAAAAAAAAAAAAAAAAAAAAAAAAAAAAAAAAAAAAAAAAAAAAAAAAAAAAAAAAAAAAAAA